>NC_053047.1:1530151-1833181 GCF_003473485.1 Medicago truncatula | reverse complement strand
ATTCAAAGTAGCTGATTCTCAATTCAGTCTTATCAAAGAAGAACGAAGAATTGAAAGGGAGGTATCAACGGATATATGGATAGCACTGAGCTCTTGTCTCTCGTTAATAGAGTTGACAAAGTACAAGTGTACAACCACTACCTCCACTACTCTGTTTTCTGTCTACGCTACAAGACAAAACAACAGCCATGCCTGCAGAATTTGTACACTCAAGATGGGAATGAATTTGAAGTTTATTCTTCAAAGGACTACACCCAAATCAGGCAAAGGATCACTGGTGGATAATCAAAGGATTTCAAACGACTCTTTAGACGTGCTGATTATCTCAACGTCTCTTTCACGCCTCTATATAAAGGAGTGAAGACTTGAAGATTGGTAAAAACAGATACAAGTTCAAAAGCGCCAAAACTCTGTCAAATTGATTTTACAAAGCACACTGAATTTCTGCACTGATTTGATACATCTTAGAAATTCAAAGTCTAGAGTCTTTTCTGTATTGTATTGTGAACACCACTGATTGTATATCAAGTGTTCAATTCAAACTCAATTCTCTGTATTTTTGTTTGATTAGAAGTCTCTTGCCTGCGTGCTTGAGCATTAGAAGTCTCTTGCTTAGTGCTTGAGCATTGGAAGACTCTTGCGTGTGTGCTTGAGCAGTCTTGTGAAGTCTCATACTTTGATAGTATTGAGCATTTGTAATCTTTGTGATTATAGTGAAATCTCCTTGGAAGTGCAAGGGGGACTGGACTACTTCCGTGTTGTGGAAGGAACCAGGATAACTGCTTGTGTCTTTGTCTTTCTTTTCTCTGCTCTGTTCTTTCCGCTGCATATCTGATTCTGATCATTTCATCAGAAGCACTCTCAGTCTGCTTCTGAAGATTTATCAGAAGAAGAATTTTTTTAGACAGAAAAAGAAAACACAATTCAACCCCCCCCCCCCCCCCCCCTTCTTGTGTTTTTCTCACCTTCAATTGGTATCAGAGCTTGCTCTGTTATCACAACACTTAACCGTGTTACAGTTCAAGATCTATTAGAAAAACATGTTTGGAGAAGAGGAATCAGTTACTCCAAAATACACAAGCGTCAAGCATGACTATGATACTGCTGACAAGAAAACAGACTCTGGAAAAGCTCCAAGGTTTAATGGAGATCCAGAAGAGTTTTCTTGGTGGAAAACTAATATGTACAGCTTTATCATGGGATTAGATGAAGAGTTATGGGACATACTGGAAGATGGAGTTGATGACCTGGATTTAGATGAAGAAGGAGCTGCTATAGATAGAAAAATACATACTCCTGCTCAGAAGAAGCTTTACAAGAAGCACCACAAAATCAGAGGGATTATTGTGGCTTCTATACCTCGCACTGAATACATGAAGATGAGTGACAAATATACTGCGAAGGCTATGTTTGCGTCACTATGTGCCAACTTTGAAGGCAGCAAGAAGGTGAAAGAGGCTAAAGCTTTGATGCTAGTTCATCAGTATGAACTATTCAGAATGAAGGATGATGAGAGTATTGAAGAAATGTACTCAAGATTTCAAACCTTAGTTTCTGGATTGCAAATACTGAAGAAAAGCTATGTTGCTTCTGATCATGTTAGTAAGATTTTGAGAAGCTTACCTTCAAGATGGAGACCCAAAGTAACTGCTATTGAGGAAGCTAAGGATCTAAACACTTTAAGTGTTGAGGATCTTGTTAGCTCACTCAAAGTGCATGAAATGAGTTTAAACGAGCATGAAACCTCTAAGAAGAGTAAATCCATTGCTTTACCATCTAAAGGAAAGATCTCAAAATCTTCCAAAGCCTACAAAGCCAGTGAATCTGAAGAAGAATCACCTGATGGAGATTCTGACGAAGATCAGTCTGTAAAAATGGCTATGCTGTCCAACAAGCTTGAGTATCTGGCAAGGAAGCAGAAGAAATTTTTGAGCAAGAGAGGTAGCTACAAGAACTCCAAGAAAGAAGATCAGAAGGGATGCTTCAATTGTAAGAAGCCTGGTCATTTCATTGCTGATTGCCCTGATCTTCAGAAGGAGAAGTTTAAAGGCAAATCCAAGAAATCAAGCCTCAATTCCAGTAAATTCAGAAAGCAAATCAAAAAGAGCTTGATGGCGACCTGGGAAGATTTGGATAGTGAATCTGGTTCTGATAAAGAAGAAGCTGATGATGATGCTAAGGCAGCCATGGGGTTAGTGGCAACAGTATCATCAGAAGCAGTATCAGAAGCTGAATCAGATTCAGAAGATGAAAATGAGGTATATTCCAAAATCCCTAGACAAGAACTTGTTGATTCTCTAAAAGAACTTTTATCACTGTTTGAACACAGAACCAATGAGTTGACAGATTTAAAAGAAAAATATGTTGATTTGATGAAACAACAAAAGTCAACTCTATTGGAACTGAAAGCTTCTGAAGAAGAACTCAAAGGGTTTAACCTCATATCAACAACATATGAAGATAGACTCAAGAGTCTTTGTCAGAAGCTACAAGAAAAATGTGATAAAGGTTCAGGCAATAAACATGAGATTGCCTTGGATGATTTTATTATGGCTGGAATAGACAGAAGCAAAGTTGCTTCTATGATCTACAGCACATACAAGAACAAAGGCAAAGGGATTGGATATTCTGAGGAGAAATCCAAAGAATACAGTCTCAAGAGCTACTGTGATTGTATCAAGGATGGATTGAAATCCACCTTTGTGCCTGAAGGTACAAATGCTATAACTGCTGTTCAGTCAAAACCTGAAGCTTCAGGTTCACAGGCTAAGATCACATCAAAGCCAGAGAATCTTAAGATCAAGGTAATGACAAAATCTGATCCTAAGAGTCAAAAGATTAAAATTCTGAAAAGATCAGAACCTGTTCATCAGAATCTGATTAAACCAGAATCTAAAATTCCAAAACAAAAGGATCAGAAGAACAAAGCAGCTACTGCTTCTGAGAAAACAATACCAAAAGGTGTCAAACCTAAAGTATTGAATGATCAGAAGCCACTCAGCATTCACCCTAAGGTACAAGGGAGGAAAAGTAAAACCTCCAAAACTAACCCAAAAGGACCCATGAAGATATGGGTACCTAAATCTGAATTGGCCAAAAATGCAGGTGTGCTTAAGGGCAAGAGAGAAACAAAGGTCATGGTACCTAGACAGCGGATGTTCAAGGCACATGACTGGAGAGAAAGCTTTGTTCCTTACCCTTACAATGAAAGATGGAGGAGAAGTGAAGTTTGGTGGCAACCAAACTGGAAAGATCATTGGTACAGGTACTATTGGTAATTCCTCCATCTCAATTAATAATGTGTGGCTAGTAGATGGTCTGAAGCATAACCTATTGAGCATTAGTCAATTTTGTGACAATGGGTATGATGTAACGTTCAGTAAGACCAACTGCACACTAGTCAACAAGGATGACAAATCCATTACATTCAAGGGAAAGAGAGTTGAGAATGTCTATAAAATAAATTTCTCTGATCTGGCTGATCAGAAGGTAGTTTGCCTTCTGTCAATGAATGATAAAAAATGGGTATGGCATAAAAGGTTGGGACATGCTAATTGGAGATTAATTTCTAAAATTAGCAAGTTACAACTGGTCAAAGGATTGCCTAACATTGATTATCATTCAGATGCACTTTGTGGTGCATGTCAGAAAGGGAAAATTGTGAAAAGTTCTTTCAAATCTAAAGACATTGTATCAACCTCCAGACCCTTAGAATTACTCCATATTGATCTTTTTGGTCCAGTTAACACTGCATCTTTATATGGAAGTAAATATGGATTAGTCATTGTTGATGATTACAGCAGATGGACTTGGGTAAAATTCATTAAAAGAAAAGACTATGCATGTGAAGTGTTTAGCAGCTTCTGCACTCAAATACAATCTGAAAAAGAATTGAAAATTTTGAAAGTCAGAAGTGATCATGGTGGAGAATTTGAAAATGAGCCATTTGAACTTTTTTGTGAAAAACATGGGATTCTCCATGAGTTTTCCTCTCCTAGAACTCCACAACAAAATGGAGTTGTAGAGAGAAAGAACAGAACTTTACAAGAAATGGCCAGAACCATGATCCATGAAAACAACTTAGCTAAACATTTTTGGGCAGAAGCAGTCAATACTTCATGTTATATTCAAAATAGGATCTATATCAGACCTATGTTGGAGAAAACAGCATATGAACTCTTTAAAGGTAGAAGACCCAATATCTCTTACTTTCATCAGTTTGGATGTACCTGTTACATCTTAAACACTAAAGACTATCTGAAGAAATTTGATGCCAAGGCTCAAAGAGGAATCTTTTTAGGTTACTCTGAAAGGTCAAAGGCATACAGAGTGTATAATTTAGAAACACAATGTGTTGAAGAATCTATGCATGTAAAATTTGATGATAGAGAGCCTGGAAGTAAAACTTCAGAGCAAAGTGAAAGTAATGCAGGTACAACTGATTCTGAAGATGCATCAGAATCTGATCAACCTTCTGATTCTGAAAAGTATACAGAAGTTGAATCTTGTCCAGAAGCTGAAATCACTCCAGAAGCTGAGTCTAATTCAGAAGCAGAACCTAGCCCAAAAGTACAGAATGAAAGTGCTTCTGAGGACTTTCAAGATAACACTCAGCAGGTTATTCAACCTAAATTCAAGCACAAATCTTCACATCCTGAGGAGCTAATCATTGGAAGCAAAGATAGTCCTAGAAGAACAAGATCACATTTTAGACAAGAAGAGTCTTTAATAGGACTGCTTTCAATAATTGAGCCTAAAACTGTTGAAGAAGCTCTCTCAGATGATGGATGGATATTAGCTATGCAAGAAGAGCTAAATCAATTCCAAAGGAATGATGTGTGGGATCTGGTACCCAAACCTTCTCAGAAGAACATTATTGGAACAAAATGGGTATTCAGAAACAAGCTGAATGAACAAGGAGAAGTAACCAGAAACAAAGCCAGACTTGTTGCTCAAGGCTACAGTCAACAAGAAGGCATTGATTACACTTGTTATCATGGTTTTTGGGTGCCAAGCCATTAATTGGACTTGAACCTTTTGACCGTTGATATTCTCTATTTTTTCTTGGGAAGGGCAAAATTGAGAAAAACCCTTAGATTCTAAGTTCGGGGGTCGTTTTCGCTACGGGAAGGTGTTAGGCACCCGGAGCGATTATGGTACTCCATAAGAGCCGCTCTCCTAAGTTTATTTCTACGCTTTAGTTTTATTGCTTATTTGTAAAAAAGAAGGTGTGATTAGTTAAGAATGGGGGGAAAGAAGTAGAATTTGATTTTATTTCGGCTTGGAGGGGTTAAAGTCCATTGCCTACGTACCGATTTACGGGATCAAAACCGGCGTAGTTCTTGCTAAAAAGACTTGTTGTTTTTTGTTTTAATTGTTTGATTTTAAACTTTGAAAATGATTTTGAAGAAAGGGATTGAGAGGCTTCATGAGCATTAGAGTATGAAAAAGTGAGGATTTGTTTAGTGATTTTGCAAAAAGGTCTAAATGATTAGATTTAGTTGAGAATTTTATTAAGAAAATAAAAGGTGAAAAGTTGTTGGAGTTTTGACTCCATTTTTATGAAAAATATTTGAAGCGAGTTTGTTTGCATATTTTGGAAAAAAAGTTGGATTTTCTCTAAGTGTTTAAGCCTAAGCATTCATCTAACCATGCAATCCTAGCCACACATCTACACATGCAATCCTAGGCATACATCTAGGGTGAGTGTGTGCGTGCCGGTGCGCCATAGTGTCCATAGTCCATATTACAAAAATTGCCTAAATACATTCTATGGCCTCTTTGCCAAGCTACAAACCAATGATAACAAATTACATCACCGAATGAATTAAAATTTGCAAAAATAAATGCTAAGCTAAAGAAAGTGGAGGAGATAGTGAAATGCTATGAGTGAAGTCACATAAGGAACAAAATGTTAGTGAAACAAGGAAAAATATAATGGAAATGATGAAAAATGCACCAAATGAATATGCAATAAAAAGGGGTAAAAACATGAGAATTTATCAATCACAATATGTAAAAATGCATCGAGAACATATATGGAATTTTAATGAGCAAAAATTAAAGAACAAAGTAAAGGAAATAAATGCAAAAATAAGCAAACAAATTCTAATACTTAGAGGAAAAATTAAAATGATGGGGAAATATTTTTAGAAAATTTTTTAGAAGCATAAAACACCAAGAAAGTGTAAAAAAGGTATTTAAAACACAATTAAAAAGCAATTAAAAAAAACTCAGCAGGATTTAATCTGGACCGTTGGATGAATCCAGAGGTCCAGATCAAGCCCTCAAGATCACATCACAGCCATTTGATCAAAGATCAAAGGGTCCAGAAAAAAAGCATAAAAGATAGTGTAAAATGCAGGAAGCACAGTGACCGTTAGATCAACGATCTAACGGTTCAAACAGAATATGCAACATACTCCACACAAAAGATCACACACAGGAAACAAAATCAAATACACAACAGCCATCAGATGTTGGAACAATCCAGATCTGATGGTTCACAATACGAAGGAGCATAGCAAGAGCATGTACGCGCGCGCGTGGGAACAAAAGAGTATATAAAAGGAACTTCAACCAAAAAAAACACCAAATCCTCAAAAAAACCTCTCTCTACTTTGGATTCTAGAGAGAGAGAGTCTGTCCTCTCTCTAGAATCCGGTTGTCTTCTCCGGTCACGCTTAGCTTCTCCGGCACGGTGGCCGGCCACCTCAAGGTGGCGGCGCCGCCGCCGGAAAACTTTCCTTGCTCCGATTCAAAAAATTTTTACGTTTTCAAACATCCTTTTTTACGTACTACTCGAATCCGAGCTTAGATTTTTCAAAAGAGCTTTGAATCGGAGTAGATCTAAACTTGAACTTTGAGGAAAACTTTTTTTAGAACAAAGAAAAAGGAAAAGGAAAGCGCGGAAAGTTACCTTTCCACTGTGCTTTGCGGTTCTGGCTTGTGGTTCTGGCTTGTGATTCTGGCTTGTGCTTGTGATTCTGGCTTGTGGTTCCACAGTTCTGGTTTCACAGTCCTTCGCGTTCTTCTTCTTCTTTCTTCTCTGTGTTTTGCGATTTGGTTCCGGCTTCGCGTTTCCTCACGTTTTTCCTCTCCTCTGTGATCGGTGCTGGAGTTTCTCGCCTCCGGTGAGAAATTCGTACCTTGAATTGCAGGGGAATCAATTCAATGATGAAGATTCATCAGTGAATCTCTGAGAATTGGTGAATTTGTTGCTGAATCTGGTTCTGGAAACAGTTAGGGTTTTTTCTTTGTTCTTGAGACTTTTTCTGTTTTGATCTGTAACTGAATGGAAAGAGAAAAAGAATCTGTTTGTGGTGATTTCAATGATTGTGTATCTGATCCTGAGAATCTGACACTGTGTTGTTTTTATAGCTGACATGTGTGAGTGATTGGACCATTAGAAAGCTGACATGTGGCATTGGACTTGTGATTTTGGACCTTGAGGACCTCCCTGCAATTTTGTAAAATATGGAACTGGACTGCAAATTTTAAAAACGGAACTAAAAAGTATAAAAAATGGACAATTTGGACTTAAATGCAATTTTAACAAAATCAAGGGACTAAAATGCAAAAATAAAAATAAAATGAATTAAAATTTGTAATTTTGACCAAACGTAAAGTGAACCTAAAATAAAATCAACAAACGGACTAAAACGAACCAATGGCCTAAATGAGGTACTTCAAAGTAACCTCTCTATGCCAAAATTTTGGGTGAAATGACCAAAATGCCCCTAGGGCTAAAAATGACCTAAACTGACTCGAACAGGCTCTGACACTGACTCAGACGCTAATTTGAAATGAATTTTAACAAGGTCTACTGATGAAATGCGAAAGACAATCTGAAAAGACTCAGAGACAGTCACAAGGATGAAAATGGGTCCCACTGCAGGAAATGACCAAAATACCCTTCTGTACGACTTTTTGCAAATTTTGAAATAAACTGTAGAAAAACGCAATGTAATGATTCAGAGACACTTTTGAATGACCTACAAGACAAGTAAAGACATTTTGAAAAGTTTTATGCATAAAAAACATAGGTAAAAATGTGATTGAAAATACTGCGTAGCAGAGACAATTTGAACTGTGCAGTTGAAATTTGATAGTTGACAAAGTTTGAAATGCAATTGGGCCCCAGTAATTTTAGGTCCAAAAACAGGGTATAACAGCTGCCCCTATTTAAGTTTCTTTGTCTGGAGAGTCAAGAGACGGAGCCTTTGGCTTGACAGGACGAAGATACTTAAATATTAGCATTTGCACTGTGTTTGGACGTAAAAATACGCCTACCCATTTTCAAATAATATGCATGCCATGCATCATTTGGATTATGAATGCAAGACCTCATGGGGATTGGAATTAACAACATATGTCGTATCCATTGCGGGACTGGTAGACATTGACAAAGATAATGAATAGCAGAGTAACGGGAAACTAGAAACAAGTTGGACAGGTACAAGCTGTTCTTGGATTCAAACTAGTCACTTGACCGGGGATGAAACAAACAGACAACTGCGAGTTGTTCTTATGGATTCGAACTGGTCACTTCACAGGGGATAGAGGTTACTGGACAAACATGAGTTGTTCTTATGGATTCGAACTGGTAACTCACTTGGGGATATTGGAAAGTGCGAGTTGTTCTTATGGATTCGAACTGGTTACTCGACTGGAAAAAGAGAAAATTGGCAAGTACGAGTTGTTCTTAAGGATTCGAACTGGTTACTCGACTGAAAGCAAGGCAAATAGACAGGTGCGAGCTTGTTCTTGGATGCGAACTGGTTACTCCACCGGACAGAAACAGATAGACAGGTACAAGCTGCTCTCGGATTGAGCTAGCCACTTGACCAAACGGAAACATATTGACAGGTACAAGCTGCTCTTGGATTGAGCTGGGCACTCGACCGATAACATAAGCAAATTGATAGGTACAAGCTGTTCTTGGACTTGAACTAGCCACTTGACCAAACAGAAACATATTCACTGGGGATTGGTTTGTTTTGACAAAATATAGATTGAGATTGACTTAACATTGATTCGATTTGAAAGGTAGAAATTGACCGATATTATTGGCTCACAAGGTTTTGACAGAGAACCTGACATGAGTATCGAACTGAGACTGATGTTAACATTGGAAATGCGACATGCATGGATGATATAACAGTTTCATTAAATGCATAGGCACGTAATATGCATGATTATGCATGTATGAATGCTTGTAATGCATGACTGTTGGCATTTTGTAGGCACGACTTCACGGGGAAGACAAGACATCAGAGTATTGGGCACGTAGTGGCTCGTGCTATATTACACATTCTGGGAAATCCTCCTTGGAGATGACGTCGTTGGGAGACGTATCGGAACCATGGCTGAGGGCAGGTAGGTATGCAACTTGCTGGGGATAGAATCTCGGAAGACTCTACTGGGAATAATGCCGGATGTATCGTGGATGTCGCATCTGTGGTCAATGCTTTTTGCATGTTATTTTCTCAATTTTCAATCATTCATTTTTTGCATCCCATTTTTGCCTGGATCGCCCTTTCGGGTTTTCGATCCACCGGGGGAAATAAATTCTTTTCAATGCCCCATTTTTGCCTGAACTGCTCTTTCGGGTTGTCAATCCAGCGGGGTGCTCATTTTTGCCTAAGTCGCCCTTTCGGGTTTTCGACTTAGCGAGCTCATTTACTTTCATGCATTTTTATTCTGTTTTTTCAATCTTGCCATTGACCACAGACTATCCTGGAGGAGAACCTGCTTGTAACGTATATTGAAATAGACATCAACATACTCTCGCTCATGCATGTTTCATTTGAATGTACCCTGTTGCTCAGGTTTGCTTTTCAAAATAGACAAAAAGTTTTCAATTTCCAAAAAATGTTTGTTTCAAGCATTGTCATTATCAAAATAGAAAGAAAATGTTTTTGTATATAACTTTGAAAGTAGAAGAAAATAGAGTTTTCAAACAAAAGCAAAGGCTCAAATTGATGTATAAGATTGGTGGTCAGCCGAAGGCGTGACTCCATGGATTCACAAAGCTTGGAAAATGGTAATTTTTATTGGTTGGTGGTACATTGAACACAGTAACCACTACAGTTCTTAGAAACTTTGAATTCACAAGTACAGAAGCTTCAGATGAAGATGGTCATTAACAGCTGCAGATGCCCCAAGGGGGACGGTGGTTGGCCAGATATAGTTACTTGCCTTTTGTTTCAATCTCATTTTTGCATGAACCGCCCTTCCGGGTTTTCGGCTCATCGAGACGCTCATTCTTGCCTGAGTTGTGTACAATCTCAGCGAGCTTTTCATATTTGTTTTTTGTCCCTTATTTTTGCCTGGACCGCCCTTTCGGGTTTTCGATCCACCGGGAAGCGCATTTTTGCCTAGGCCGCCCTTTCGGGTTTTCGACCTACCACGCTGTTCTTTTCATATTTCTAGGCAAAGTATTTCTTGACTATATCGGCATTCACTGGATTTGGAAGTTCCACACCATCCATGTGTGTAAGGATTAAAGCACCACCGGAGAAGGCCTTCTTGACAACATAAGGACCTTCATAGTTAGGCGTCCACTTGCCCCTTGGGTCGGGTTGCTGGCTTACCCTCCTTTTCAATACAAGTTCCCCTACCTTGAATTCTCGAGGATGGACTTTCTTGTCAAAGGCAGTCTTCATTCTTGCTTGATATGACTGTCCACGAGCCATGGCATCCATACGTTTTTCCTCAATCAAATTCAACTGATCATACCGGCTTTGGCACCATTCAGCCTCAGATAACTTTGCTTCCATTATCACACGGAGAGATGGGATCTCCACTTCCAAAGGAAGAACTGCTTCCATACCATATACAAGAGAGAAAGGGGTTGCCCCGGTTGAACTGCGCACGGTAGTGCGGTAGCCATGCAGAGCATAGGGTAACATCTCATGCCAGTCCTTGTAAGTGGTTACCATCTTCTGGACAATTCTCTTGATATTCTTGTTGGCGGCCTCAACTGCACCATTCATCTGAGGTCTATAGGGAGAAGAGTTATGATGCTCAATTTTGAATTCTTCACAAAGAGCTTGCACCACATTGTTGTTCAGGTTGGTACCATTGTCGGTAATAATCTTGCTGGGAACACCATATCGACAGATGATGTTGTTCTTGATGAACTTAGCTACCACTTGCTTGGTCACATTGGTATAAGATGCTGCTTCAACCCATTTGGTAAAGTAGTCAATTGCCACTAAGATGAAACGATGACCATTTGAAGCCTTCGGTTCAATTCTTCCAATCATGTCGATGCCCCACATCGAGAACGGCCATGGGGATGAAATAACATTGAGAGCGTGCGGAGGCACATGAATCTTATCAGCATAGATTTGACATTTGTGGCATTTTCTGGCGTACTGGTAGCAATCATGCTCCATGGCCATCCAGTAGTAACCTGCTCGTAACAACTTCCTTGACATAGTATGCCCTGTAGCATGGGTCCCGAAGGTACCATCATGTACATCATGCATTAACTGCTCCGCTTCATGTTCATCAACACATCTTAACAATACCATGTCATAGTTTCTCTTGTACAGAATATCTCCATCTAACAGGAATCTACTGGCCAATCTTCTCAGGGTCTTCTTATCTTGTTTGGAAGCACCCGGCGGATACTCACGGCTCAGCAAGAACTGTTTGATGTCGTAGTACCAGGGTTTATAGTCAACCACATTTTCGCCAGCCTGATCGATCACATCCCCAATAGCAAACACATGTGAAGGTCTTTCAAGGCGTTGCACTTTGATTATTGGCACATCATTCCAATGGTTTACTCGAAACATGGAGGATAGAGTAGCAAGAGCATCAGCCATTTGGTTCTCATCACGAGGAATATGGTGCAGCTCAACCTTTGTAAAGTATGTCAGCAAACGTCTCGCATAATCACGATAAGGAATCAGCTTAGCATGGTGGGTCTCCCATTCACCCTTTATCTGATTGATGACGAGCGCAGAATCTCCATAGATGTCGAGGTGTTTGATTCTCATGTCAATTGCTTCCTCGATCCCAAAGATACATGCTTCATACTCAGCCATGTTGTTGGTACATTCGAACAGAATTCTGGCGGTAAAAGGAATATGATGCCCCTGCGGGGATACAATGACTGCCCCAATTCCTTTGCCATAAGCATTGACAGCACCATCAAAGACTAAACCCCACTTGCTATTGGGATCTGGACCTTCATTAATCAACGGTTCGTCGCAGTCTTTGGATTTCAAATACATGATCTCTTCATCAGGGAAATCGAATTCAATTGGTTGGTAATCATCAAGAGGTTGATAAGCAAGGTGATCGGCAAGAATGCTGCCTTTGATTGCCTTTTGAGTTTTGAACACAATATCATATTCAGACAAAAGCATCTGCCAGCGTGCAATCTTCCCAGTAACGGCCGCTTTCTCAAAGATATACTTTATCGGATCCATTCTGGATATCAGCCAAGTCGTATGATTCACCAAATAATGACGCAGGCGTTTGGCAGCCCAAGCTAGAGCACAACAAGTCTTTTCAAGCATTGTATACCGAGTTTCACAATCGGTGAACTTCTTGCTTAGATAGTAGATAGCATGCTCTTTCTTTCCGGTTTCATCTTGTTGACCAAGTACGCATCCCATGGATTCACCAAATACTGCCAAATACATAATCAAAGGCCTTCCTTCCACGGGTGGGACAAGGATAGGTGGTTCCAGCAGGTAATCCTTGATGCTATCAAAAGCTTCTTGGCATTCATCATTCCATACAACAGGCTGGTTCTTTCTGAGTAGCTTGAAGATTGGCCCGCAGGTTGCGGTCATGTGAGATATGAATCGGGAGATGTAATTCAAGCGTCCCAGGAAACCTCTGACTTGCTTCTCTGTCTGTGGAGCTGGCATTTCTCGGATGGCCCGGACTTTATCAGGATCGACTTCAATGCCCTTTTGGCTGACAATGAAGCCTAATAACTTTCCGGACCTGACACCGAATGTACATTTGTTGGGATTCAATCGCAGCTTGTATTTTCTCAACCTTTCAAACATCTTTGTTAAATATTCAACATGCTGCTCCTCATCTGTTGACTTCACAATCATGTCATCCACATATACCTCAACTTCTTTGTGAATCATGTCATGAAACAGAGTGGTCATTCCCCTTTGGTAGGTAGCACCAGCATTGATTAGGCCGAACGGCATCACTTTGTAGCAGAAAGTACCCCATGGAGTGATAAAAGAGGTCTTTTCTCTATCTTCAGGAGACATTTTGATCTGATTGTAACCGGAAAAACCGTCCATGAAGGAGAACACCTTAGATTGAGCAGTATTATCAACAAGCACATCAATATGAGGTAATGGAAAGTTGTCTTTCGGACTGGCTTTGTTCAGGTCTCTGAAGTCAACACACATCCGGACTTTACCATCTTTTTTTGGCACAGGTACTATATTGGCAACCCATTCAGGGTACTCAACTGTCATGAGGAAACCCACATCAATCTGCTTTTGAACCTCGCTCTTAATCTTGAGAGCCATATCAGGATGAGTCCTTCTCAATTTCTGCCTGACGGGAGGACATTCAGGCTTGGTGGGGATCCGATGCTCCACTATCATAGGATCTAGACCCGGCATATCTTCATATGACCATGCAAAAATATCCGGATATTCCCGGAGGAGCTGGATGATCTTCTGTTTAACCCCTTCCTCTAGAGTAGCACCAATCTTGATTTCTCGCTTGTTCTCCTCGGTACCTATGTTGATAAGCTCAATCTCTTCTTGGTGAGGCTGAATGGCTTTCTTTTCTTGCTCAAGTAACCGAGTGATCTCATATGGTATGTCATCATCCTCTTCATCTTCGGCTTCATACACAGGGAATTCAAAATTTGGAGGAACCGTAGGATTACTGTGTTCAACGGGTTTATTATGGTTCAAACTGCATTGAATGGTTGAATGATTTTAGAAAATGGTTTTTTTTCTTTTATGCAGTTCTTTGAAATTGATAAGAAAAATAAAGATGTTTTGGTTTTTTCTGGTATTACCATTATTTCCAAGGAAAAAAGCACTAAAAAAAAAATAAAAGTCGTGAAAGAAACGACAATTTTTATTAATAACGGCGATGCCGAAACAAACATGCCCTTACAGAAAATATCACTGTCGCTTCGGGCAGAGCGAGAGGATTGTTATTTTTTGAAAAACAAAACACTTAAGCAACAAGACACATTACTCGGAAACATGCATGATTGAAGGAATGATGATGGCATCCCAATTTCTCGCAATGCCTCCTGGTATAACAAACATAGGCCTAGGATCAAATCCAGTCGTCTTTTCAGTAATTGCATTGGCAAACCCAGCACTGTAGAAGGTTCCTGTGGAGACTCCTGAAGTTGGGGAATATCCGAGACCCTCTTTATGCTTATTCTCAAGGAGTTGTATTAACTTGCCCCAGCCAGCAGCTTGTCCTTCTTGGATGTCATTGACAGTCAGATAATTGTCGTTCATCAGTCTCTGGATGTCATTCTGAACACCGTAGCAACCCCAAGGATTATGGAAGCATTCTGGGCAACTGGCATGATCATGGTCAAACAGAGAGGCTTGGCATAACCCGATGTGTAGTGGCACCAGAGGAGTTGCAACGTTACAAACGTCCGATCTGGGAGCTTCCTCATATACCTCAATCATGTTTACAGCAGCGTGATTCGGAAGAGGATTGTCGACGACATGAGGGACGTTATTCTCAAAGGTCAATTTTCCTTGGTCTATGAGTTTTTTTACAATGTACCTCAACGCGTAGCATCCTCCGACATCATGACCCATAGCACCTTGATGGAAATCACACTTGAGGTCCGAACGGAACTTGGGAGGCGATGGATCAGGTGGAGGCTTGCCCTGTCTGGTTGTGCAGTGCCCTTTGAGAAGTAGAGTCGGGAGTAATTCAGCATATAACATTGGTATCAAAGGAAAGGTAGGTCTAGCTTGTTGCTGCTGTCGTTGTTGAGCTGGAGGCTGTTGTTGCATTCGCTGAACGACGGCATTAACGGGTACCTGAGGTTGTCCCGATGGCAAAGGATACTGATGATAGAATGGTGGAAAGAAAGGATGCTGAGAGTATTGCGCATACGGGTACGACGGAGGTAGCTGAGCAGCATTGATGTCCAAGACCTGGAACGTGATCAGAAAGGTTTCGGGACAGACAGTTATTGGCAGATCTATCTCCCCAAGAATGTTCTTACGGGATCCGTCGAAGGCTTTAACCAGAAAGGTGCTCCTTCCCAAGGGAGTTCCCCGATAGCTCAATTGATCCAGAGTGGCCGTTGTCTGAGGCAAGCTGGTATTGACAGAGATAGGGTTCGTCCCAGGAATCTGGCCATTATTGACAGTACCAGAAACGCCAGCTGCAGTACTAGGAGTGAAAAACGGTGGAAGCCCATACGGAAACCCAGCTGGCATAGCAAAGCGAGCGTCTGCAGATGCGGTTGGGAGCATGCTTGTAGTCACCGGTACAGCTGTGACTATAGGGATAGCCGTAGCTGATTGTTCTTGAGCGGCTAGCAGAGCAGTCATGACATCATTAGCTTTAGCCAATTCCTCCCTTAGAGTGGCTAACTCGGTACGGAGCTGAGCGTTCTCTTCTTCCATAGCCTTTTTCCTTCTTCTGTATTCTCTGGTTCGATCGATTCTGTCAGGTTCGTAGACCTTCTGAGCACGAGCCACTTTTCAAACTGTGGCAGAGGAACCAGGAGGTAGTGAGCACTTGGAAGCCTTTGTGACCGATGTATGATGCATATGATGCATGATATGCAGATGCAAATGCAAAAACGACTATTTTTAATGTCATCGAAGGACTTTTTAAACAAATTCGAAACATTGTAAACACTGTTAAACAAGCAAAATAAGGTTTTACAATGGTAAACTTATGAATACAAGTTCACACCTGCGGTGTCTTACAATGTTTCGATCTGTCTAAAAAAATCTTCGATGTATGCGTGAAAAAAAACTTATGCATGAATGCATGTATGCATGGTTGTTTTGTTTAGTTACAAAGAAAAAGGTGGGTTGAGATTCAAAGTAACAGGGCCATGGATGGACACGGCGTCCGGTGAACTAAGGCTTTGGATAGTAGTAACCAAGGTTCTAACACAGTTCCCAAACTGCAACCTCTCTCACATATATCATGGTAGTACAGGACGACACCCGTTCCATGATTATTTGTGAGAAGGTCTAGTTTGAGTGTAGTATCGCGTGACGACTAAAGTTTGAGACAACACTCAATTTAGCCACCGCACTACGTCCTAAAAAGGCTAGGATGGGTTTGGTAACTACGGTTCATAGCTTCGTCGAACAATTGAAAGTGAAGTGCCTAAGCATGACAACACACGCCGACAATATCACCTTCAAAATGCCTCAGCTATGTGAGATTGATCGCATAATCCAATACACGAGGCAACCCCCGGATCGAATTGTCGATTATATCTCTACCTAAACATAAGTTCACTCAGCCCGGGTATAGGACTTTTGATATTCTCACCCCACACGTCAAATGAAAATAAACAAGTATTCACATATGTAAGCAATAAAACAAAGCGTAAATATAAACTAAGGAAAACTAGGCGCAACCCGCTAAAAAGAGTCCCCAGTGAAGTCGCCATTTCTGTTATCATGGTTTTTGGGTGCCAAGCCATTAATTGGAATTGAACCTTTTGACCGTTGATATTCTCTATTTTTTCTTGGGAAGGGCAAAATTGAGAAAAACCCTTAGATTCTAAGTTCGGGGGTCGTTTTCGCTACGGGAAGGTGTTAGGCACCCGGAGCGATTATGGTACTCCATAAGAGCCGCTCTCCTAAGTTTATTTCTACGCTTTAGTTTTATTGCTTATTTGTAAAAAAGAAGGTGTGATTAGTTAAGAATGGGGGGAAAGAAGTAGAATTTGATTTTATTTCGGCTTGGAGGGGTTAAAGTCCCTTGCCTACGTACCGTTTTACGGGATCAAAACCGGCGTAGTTCTTGCTAAAAAGACTTGTTGTTTTTTGTTTTAATTGTTTGATTTTAAACTTTGAAAATGATTTTGAAGAAAGGGATTGAGAGGCTTCATGAGCATTAGAGTATGAAAAAGTGAGGATTTGTTTAGTGATTTTGCAAAAAGGTCTAAATGATTAGATTTAGTTGAGAATTTTATTAAGAAAATAAAAGGTGAAAAGTTGTTGGAGTTTTGACTCCATTTTTATGAAAAATATTTGAAGCGAGTTTGTTTGCATATTTTGGAAAAAAAGTTGGATTTTCTCTAAGTGTTTAAGCCTAAGCATTCATCTAACCATGCAATCCTAGCCACACATCTACACATGCAATCCTAGGCATACATCTAGGGTGAGTGTGTGCGTGCCGGTGCGCCATAGTGTCCATAGTCCATATTACAAAAATTGCCTAAATACATTCTATGGCCTCTTTGCCAAGCTACAAACCAATGATAACAAATTACATCACCGAATGAATTAAAATTTGCAAAAATAAATGCTAAGCTAAAGAAAGTGGAGGAGATAGTGAAATGCTATGAGTGAAGTCACATAAGGAACAAAATGTTAGTGAAACAAGGAAAAATATAATGGAAATGATGAAAAATGCACCAAATGAATATGCAATAAAAAGGGGTAAAAACATGAGAATTTATCAATCACAATATGTAAAAATGCATCGAGAACATATATGGAATTTTAATGAGCAAAAATTAAAGAACAAAGTAAAGGAAATAAATGCAAAAATAAGCAAACAAATTCTAATACTTAGAGGAAAAATTAAAATGATGGGGAAATATTTTTAGAAAATTTTTTAGAAGCATAAAACACCAAGAAAGTGTAAAAAAGGTATTTAAAACACAATTAAAAAAAACTCAGCAGGATTTAATCTGGACCGTTGGATGAATCCAGAGGTCCAGATCAAGCCCTCAAGATCACATCACAGCCATTTGATCAAAGATCAAAGGGTCCAGAAAAAAAGCATAAAAGATAGTGTAAAATGCAGGAAGCACAGTGACCGTTAGATCAACGATCTAACGGTTCAAACAGAATATGCAACATACTCCACACAAAAGATCACACACAGGAAACAAAATCAAATACACAACAGCCATCAGATCTTGGAACAATCCAGATCTGATGGTTCACAATACGAAGGAGCATAGCAAGAGCATGTACGCGCGCGCGTGGGAACAAAAGAGTATATAAAAGGAACTTCAACCAAAAAAAACACCAAATCCTCAAAAAAACCTCTCTCTACTTTGGATTCTAGAGAGAGAGAGTCTGTCCTCTCTCTAGAATCCGGTTGTCTTCTCCGGTCACGCTTAGCTTCTCCGGCGCGGTGGCCGGCCACCTCAAGGTGGCGGCGCCGCCGCCGGAAAACTTTCCTTGCTCCGATTCAAAAAATTTTTACGTTTTCAAACATCCTTTTTTACGTACTACTCGAATCCGAGCTTAGATTTTTCAAAAGAGCTTTGAATCGGAGTAGATCTAAACTTGAACTTTGAGGAAAACTTTTTTTTAGAACAAAGAAAAAGGAAAAGGAAAGCGCGGAAAGTTACCTTTCCACTGTGCTTTGCGGTTCTGGCTTGTGGTTCTGGCTTGTGATTCTGGCTTGTGCTTGTGATTCTGGCTTGTGGTTCCACAGTTCTGGTTTCACAGTCCTTCGCGTTCTTCTTCTTCTTTCTTCTCTGTGTTTTGCGATTTGGTTCCGGCTTCGCGTTTCCTCACGTTTTTCCTCTCCTCTGTGATCGGTGCTGGAGTTTCTCGCCTCCGGTGAGAAATTCGTACCTTGAATTGCAGGGGAATCAATTCAATGATGAAGATTCATCAGTGAATCTCTGAGAATTGGTGAATTTGTTGCTGAATCTGGTTCTGGAAACAGTTAGGGTTTTTTCTTTGTTCTTGAGACTTTTTCTGTTTTGATCTGTAACTGAATGGAAAGAGAAAAAGAATCTGTTTGTGGTGATTTCAATGATTGTGTATCTGATCCTGAGAATCTGACACTGTGTTGTTTTTATAGCTGACATGTGTGAGTGATTGGACCATTAGAAAGCTGACATGTGGCATTGGACTTGTGATTTTGGACCTTGAGGACCTCCCTGCAATTTTGTAAAATATGGAACTGGACTGCAAATTTTAAAAACGGAACTAAAAAGTATAAAAAATGGACAATTTGGACTTAAATGCAATTTTAACAAAATCAAGGGACTAAAATGCAAAAATAAAAATAAAATGAATTAAAATTTGTAATTTTGACCAAACGTAAAGTGAACCTAAAATAAAATCAACAAACGGACTAAAACGAACCAATGGCCTAAATGAGGTACTTCAAAGTAACCTCTCTATGCCAAAATTTTGGGTGAAATGACCAAAATGCCCCTAGGGCTAAAAATGACCTAAACTGACTCGAACAGGCTCTGACACTGACTCAGACGCTAATTTGAAATGAATTTTAACAAGGTCTACTGATGAAATGCGAAAGACAATCTGAAAAGACTCAGAGACAGTCACAAGGATGAAAATGGGTCCCACTGCAGGAAATGACCAAAATACCCTTCTGTACGACTTTTTGCAAATTTTGAAATAAACTGTAGAAAAACGCAATGTAATGATTCAGAGACACTTTTGAATGACCTACAAGACAAGTAAAGACATTTTGAAAAGTTTTATGCATAAAAAACATAGGTAAAAATGTGATTGAAAATACCGCGTAGCAGAGACAATTTGAACTGTGCAGTTGAAATTTGATAGTTGACAAAGTTTGAAATGCAATTGGGCCCCAGTAATTTTAGGTCCAAAAACAGGGTATAACAACACTGAAACATTTGCTCCAGTTGCAAGATTGGAAGCAATCAGGTTACTTCTATCCTACGCAATTAATCATGGCATAATATTATATCAAATGGATGTCAAAAGTGCCTTTCTTAATGGTGTCATTGAAGAAGAAGTGTATGTTAAACAACCTCCTGGGTTTGAGGATCTTAAGCATCCTGACCATGTTTATAAACTTAAGAAATCACTATATGGCTTGAAACAAGCTCCCAGAGCTTGGTATGATAGACTAAGTAATTTCTTAATTAAAAATGATTTTGAAAGAGGACAAGTTGACACAACACTCTTCAGAAGGACTCTTAAGAAAGATATTTTGATTGTGCAAATATATGTTGATGATATAATATTTGGTTCTACTAATGCATCTCTTTGCAAAGAATTTTCTAAGTTAATGCAGGATGAATTTGAAATGAGTATGATGGGAGAATTGAAATTCTTTCTGGGAATTCAAATCAACCAGAGTAAAGAAGGAGTATATGTTCATCAAACAAAATATACAAAGGAGCTTCTGAAGAAGTTCAAGCTAGAAGAGTGTAAAGTGATGAACACTCCAATGCATCCAACCTGCACCTTAAGCAAAGAAGATACTGGAACAGTAGTAGACCAGAAGCTATACAGAGGTATGATTGGTTCTCTGTTATACCTCACTGCATCTAGACCTGATATTTTATTCAGTGTATGCTTGTGTGCAAGATTTCAATCAGATCCTAGAGAATCTCATTTAACTGCAGTTAAGAGAATCTTCAGGTATCTGAAAGGAACAACTAATCTTGGACTCCTGTATAGGAAATCCCTAGATTATAAGTTGATTGGATTCTGTGATGCTGATTATGCTGGTGATAGGATTGAAAGAAAATCAACCAGTGGAAATTGTCAATTCCTGGGAGAGAATCTGATATCCTGGGCAAGCAAAAGACAAGCAACTATTGCTATGTCTACAGCAGAAGCAGAGTACATTTCAGCTGCAAGTTGTTGCACACAACTACTTTGGATGAAACATCAGTTGGAAGACTATCAGATCAATGCTAACAGTATTCCCATTTATTGTGATAATACTGCTGCTATTTGTTTGTCAAAGAATCCAATTCTACATTCAAGAGCCAAGCATATTGAAATCAAACACCATTTTATCAGAGACTATGTTCAAAAAGGAATTTTAGATATACAATTCATTGATACTGAACATCAATGGGCTGATATATTTACAAAACCTTTGTCTGTTGAAAGATTTGATTTTATTAAGAAAAATTTGAACATGCATTTTGTGTCTGATTGAAAAATTGCTTGCCTCTGAATAAGAAGTTTGGTTCTGAAGTTTATTCAGGAGCATTTTGATTCATCAGAAGCTCTTAACTGAAGTTCTGAGGAAAATGTGCTTCTGAAGATGACGTCAGTACTAAAACTTCAGAAGTGTTATTCTTTGCTTCTGAATAGCTTGGTTAGTGGGAACGTTGGCAGTTACTTTATGTAACAGCTGTCCCATTACCCAAAAGGTAATTTTCTGAAGAGTCTCTGACGTGGTCTATTTGTATTGGAGTATAACAAAAAGGGCAATGATGTTTTTATTCGCTTTTTAACATACTTTCACGCGCCCCCAATTTGTCATTAATGTTGTGTTTGTTTGTCCCTTCTGAATTACAAACGTTTTAATAAAAACACTAAGTCATTTCACACACTTCTCACTTCACAACAAACACTTTCTAATTTCTTCTCAACCCTCTGTGTAAGTAAGCACATTCTCTCAACCTCTCAAAACACCTTAGAACCCTAATTCTACTTCAAATCAATGGCATCTTCAAGTTCTGCCGGTGGTTCTTCATCGAATATGGATATAGATACTCCTGCTTATGAAATCAAAGGAAGAACTATGTCGATTGAGGAATGGGATCTAATCATTCAAGCAGGAAACTAGATACAGATATGCATGAATCTGATGTCATATCTGATCTAGTCACTCATCACATCCCCATCTGCAAGAAAGATCCCCTGGATGTGCAGAGGGCCTACATCTTGGACTACTACAAGAGCTACAACAAGAAAATCAGCCTGAAAGATATCCCAGAAGAAATGTATGGTGGTGATCTGCCTGTGGCCAAAGGCAGAAAATCTAAAAAGAAGCAGATCACCAAGGAAGAATACCTTGCTGAAGATGCTACTGAGGTGGGTGCTCAGAAGCATAAGAAAGCTAAGAAGGAAAAATCTGCTATGTCCACCATTCTTGAGGAAGTGGAGGATTTGGATGATGTCCCTCTTATCAGAAAAAGGACAAGGAGTACTCAAGAAACAGCAGAACAGCCTGCTTCTGAACAAACTGGTTCTGAACAAGCTGCTTCTGATCAAGCTGCTTCTGAAAAGCCTTCAAGTCCCAAAAATAAAAGAGAAGCTGCTCTTCAGACCATCAAAAGGAAGAGGTCTAATTTAACAAGAAATCTGAAGACAGCTGAAGGAAGAAGGGAAGAAATGTTGAAAGAACTGGAAGAGAACTGGGATGAAGACTCAAGCCCCAAGAAGGCAAAAAGGACTGCAACTTCTGAGCCCATAGTCATGCCCAGTTTCGAAATGACTGAAGAAATGAGGCAGTACGCTAGGGAGGTTTCTGCATCCAAGATAGCAGAAAAGAAAAGGTTGAAGGAAGTGTTTGAGAAAGAAAGGGATGAGCGTCTCAAGGCTGCAGGGTATGTGCCTACTCCTGACATTGCTGCTTTAGCGTCTGAGTTAGAAACTGTTCAGTATGGAGCAACTCTGCTTTCTCAAGCCTTGAAGAATAAGCAAGCTTCAGGAGCAACTTCATCAGATCCAGTTTCAACAGCTCCAGAAGCAATTCATCCAGAAGCTCAGTCCTCAGGTAATCCATCTAAAGCTCCAACTAATACTCAGTCTCTATCTCTACCCTCTTCACCCTCTTCATCATCCACAGAATCAGATGACCAACCCCTTAGCCAACATATAAACAAGCTTCTAAAAACCAAACCTACCAAACTAACAGAATTTGGAACACTTGACTATGAGAGTACTCAAATAGAATTTTCAAAAAATAGGATAAAACTTTGTGAGAAATTCAATTTGCCTACTACTCATCCACTATATCCAGATACTCCAGAACCTGTTAGTTTACAACAACCTGAACCTACCCAAACAAACTCACCAAATAACCAATCTCCACAAAAAGCCTCTGAAGTAGCTTCAGATGCAACTACTTCAGAAACCCCCCAACACCAAGAATCCTCAACCCTTCACAACTTAGAAAAACATCTAGGTGGTGAAATGCAACCAACACCCACTAAGGCCTCTAAGACAGTTTCTGAGAAGACTGTCTTGGAAACCCAAACAGAAACTCAAACCATCCCTGAGCAAACTGTTCAGGAGCAAACTGCTTCTGAACAAGTTGCTCCTGACCAAACAACTTCTGACCAAACAACAGAACAACAACAACAACCAGATTCACCCACTATAATAGACTTAACCTCTGACCAACCTTCCACATCAAATACAACTCAAACTGAACCTTCACCCATCCCTGACCATATCCTGGAGTCTGAGTATATAGAGGAACAACTGATCAGACTTAGTGATGAGATTCAGGCACTGATTCTTCGCAGAACAGTTCCTGTACCTCCTATTCACTATTATGATCAGTGGATGGATCTACAGAAGAGCTTTGATGAGCTGCTGGATCAGCTTAGAACTAAATGTGTGTCATCTCACTCTGCTATGCTGAAGAAGCTTTTGGATGATATGCATGAAGCAGCTAAGGAGAAAGAGCTGAATTTTGTGCCTCTGCTGGACATCACTCCTTTCTATCCAGAAGAAGAATACATCACTAGGGCTGCTAGAATTCAGGCTGGATATAAACGAAGAATGAGGGAAAAGGATGAGCTACTTCAGAAGAAGGATGATCAGATCAAGTATCTCTTAGAACAGTTGTATAAGCAAGCCCAACCTTAGTTGCACACCCAACTCTAGCTTGTTTTTTACTTTTGTTCTTAGTAGCTGTGTCCTTGTATCTTAATCTTCTTTATATATATTATCATTGTTTCTGGATCTTGTGCTTTTTCACCTTCAATATGTTTTACAAGCTTTAACTCTGATGATATTTACTGTTTTTAATGCTGCTTGCTCTGATACTCTTTCTTTTGTTTCTATTCTTTTTGTTGATGACAAAAGGGGGAGTAAATGTATAGTATTTTTTAAGGCACTGAGCCCTACTATAACCTCTTCTAAATTTCTTTTAAATACTTCTGATTTGATTTTATAAGTATTTTATTGAAATTTAATTAATAAGAATAGAACTTAGGGGGAGCTTACAAACCTCACCTTAAAGATCTATTAGACTCAGGGGGAGCTTACAAACCTCTGTCCCAGTAGTCAACTTATTAATTAGATCAACAACAATTGAACATTTTAAATACTATTGTTTGTCATCATCAAAAAGGGGGAGATTGTTGGAACAAAATGTGTTTCACAATGAACCTTATTGAGTTTTGATGATAACAAGGTATTAAAAATTGTCAATTGGTTATTACTAATAATTGTTCAAGTGTACAGGACCAAAGGCTACTCAAGTTATTTCAATAGGTCTTGGAAGAACAATGGAAAGAAAAAGAAATTTTGAGCATCTGAAGAAAACTGCTCCTGAAGCTAAACTGCTCCTGAAGAGATGACGTCATCAGAAGCAGAAAGTCATCAGAAGCAAAAGTTTTCATCAGAAGCAATATCTTCACCAGAAGCTACATTTGATCCTTTAATCAAACTGAAGATTCAAAGTAGCTGATTCTCAATTCAGTCTTATCAAAGAAGAACGAAGAATTGAAAGGGAGGTATCAACGGATATATGGATAGCACTGAGCTCTTGTCTCTCGTTAA
The DNA here is from genome assembly GCF_003473485.1 of Medicago truncatula. Taxonomy (NCBI): domain Eukaryota; kingdom Viridiplantae; phylum Streptophyta; class Magnoliopsida; order Fabales; family Fabaceae; genus Medicago; species Medicago truncatula. The sequence goes on along the minus strand of NC_053047.1, from coordinate 1,808,489 downwards.
TAGAGTTGACAAAGTACAAGTGTACAACCACTACCTCCACTACTCTGTTTTCTGTCTACGCTACAAGACAAAACAACAGCCATGCCTGCAGAATTTGTACACTCAAGATGGGAATGAATTTGAAGTTTATTCTTCAAAGGACTACACCCAAATCAGGCAAAGGATCACTGGTGGATAATCAAAGGATTTCAAACGACTCTTTAGACGTGCTGATTATCTCAACGTCTCTTTCACGCCTCTATATAAAGGAGTGAAGACTTGAAGATTGGTAAAAACAGATACAAGTTCAAAAGCGCCAAAACTCTGTCAAATTGATTTTACAAAGCACACTGAATTTCTGCACTGATTTGATACATCTTAGAAATTCAAAGTCTAGAGTCTTTTCTGTATTGTATTGTGAACACCACTGATTGTATATCAAGTGTTCAATTCAAACTCAATTCTCTGTATTTTTGTTTGATTAGAAGTCTCTTGCCTGCGTGCTTGAGCATTAGAAGTCTCTTGCTTAGTGCTTGAGCATTGGAAGACTCTTGCGTGTGTGCTTGAGCAGTCTTGTGAAGTCTCATACTTTGATAGTATTGAGCATTTGTAATCTTTGTGATTATAGTGAAATCTCCTTGGAAGTGCAAGGGGGACTGGACTACTTCCGTGTTGTGGAAGGAACCAGGATAACTGCTTATGTCTTTGTCTTTCTTTTCTCTGCTCTGTTCTTTCCGCTGCATATCTGATTCTGATCATTTCATCAGAAGCACTCTCAGTCTGCTTCTGAAGATTTATCAGAAGAAGAATTTTTTTAGACAGAAAAAGAAAACACAATTCAACCCCCCCCCTTCTTGTGTTTTTCTCACCTTCACCAACAGCATAAGCATAAGCAATAAAGACATGGTTGTTCATCCCTTGAAGTGTTACAGCTTTGAACAAAGTGAGTAAAGCCATGTCAGAACATTCATTGCCTATAATCACCACAGGTGGCAAAACATCCATGTAAAGTGACCATCTTCTTGTCATGTTTCTGTCACTTGCACAACAATCACAAACCTTGATGAACTTCAGAATTTCTGTGACATGTTTTGATGATCAGGTTTTGATTTTGACCATTTTTTGAACCAAAATAAAATATAAAGCTATTACTATTAAATTGATAGAGTATATTATATATTGATTTTTTGACATACTATATAAGAATAATTTCCGATAATGATTTTGACAAAATATCTCAAACTTTTTATAAAATATCGGTATTTGTTACCATATATTTAGCCATGACAAATTGGGCCCAGAGTGGGTCCATTATAGCAATATTAAAACAATGATGAAAATGACAAATTGGCTGCTAAAAATAATTTAGAATTAAAGAATCTTAAAAAAATGGCTGACGAACAATTAACATATACATACTTTTTTTTTTTAATAAACCATATATATAGACATTATATTACCATTTTTTTCTTGTAAAAGAAAATATTGTTATATTTTTAAAATTATTTTGTATCTTTAGCCAATGCACACCATTGGAGGTATTGTGTAGAACGATAGCTTGGTGGCACCGTTACTTTCCTGAGGTAACGCTCTCTGACACAAAGCAATGTATTTTGAGAATAAAAAATTGTCAAATGCAGAGTTTTGAGATCAACAAAATAAATGTTGAATATGTTGGTATAAGTTGTGGGATCTAATATAAATTATTTAAGGGTGGTGCACCACTTGAGTAAAAAATAAATGATTTAGTTTAAAGTGAGATGGCGGTGTGAACCCACTTAAAATATTCATGTTGATTTGCTTTATTGGTGGTACTCTAAGATCAAATATAGAATTTTCTATTTCTTAATGTTTAAGTGGGTGAGTCTAGTCAATGTGCTATTTTTCCAACAAAGAAAAAACCGAGTAATTATTCAACATCTCAAATTCACATACACTTATTTAACACTTTATTATTATTTTTTTCTTTTATATCACTTGTTTCTCCATATGGTGTTACTACGCGCGTGTGTGAGAGAGACTTCAATTTTGTTGATGATGTTTATTAAATGAATTTGAATGAAGAATTAAGTTTAGATAATGAAGATCTGAATGAGCTTTGATGAAGATGAATTTTGTTGATGATGAAGATTTTATTTTTTTTAATCTTTTGATGAGATGTAAATGTTTAAATCCATTTGGAAATTAAAAAAAAAAATATTTACATACTCAGTATGCCACACATCACCAAAGTAACCTAATTAGATGTGTTTGTGGGTGGAAATCAAATAATCTATATTTTACGATGAGAATTTTAAGTTTTTTATAAAGGATAAACCAAAATTTGCTCAAATAATAAGATAAGGGTGAATACATTTTAACCTTTTAAAAAAAACTTAACAAATATGTTCTTATTATACTAATATCAATTTAGTCCTTGTAGGAATACTACTAATATAATATAGTGCTTGGGATGACCTATGTATCTAAAATGCAAAACTAATCACATGTGTGCATGTATTATCAAACTCAAACCCTTAACCAAAGAAGTTGAAGTAAAATAAAAGTCACAAAAAAAGTGAAAACAAAACAGATTTCATATACACCATAGGAATCAAGATTTATGCTATCTACAACATGATTAATCAGTGAAAAACTTGTTCACGATATCTAAATAAACAGGTTGATCAATGTGCATTTCTAATACATGTGAGCTTATCTACAGTATTTTATTTGTTTTATATTTATGGATTTCTTTCTTCAGCTTCATACTTTTATTGATCCTTTTTTCCCTATAGATTACTTCTACTGATGATCTCTTTCTTCTATTTTATTTTTGCCTTGAGTTCATTAAACTTTTTTTTTTATCAAGTGGTTTAGTGGCTAGAAATTCACATTCAGATGAACAGGTGGGGATTCGATTTTGAATTTCAGCTCATGTATAGTCACCGCCAAGTGACCTATGCTCACGGGAATTAAAACTCCATTTTCAATGTATATATGTTGATTTTAGTACTTAGAATTAATATCATTTTTACTAGTTATTTGACTTCATATTTAATTGTTGATATCATTTCACATATATCACTTGTTTTTTGAATTAAAATGTCAATTTTTTTTTACCAAAAATAAATGTTATATTTTTATCGTGGATGCATCTTAGGATTTAATTCATAATTCAATATATAAGGAATCTAGTTCATATTTGAATCTCGATTTGATAACCATATTTTAAACAGTTCCATTTGTTTTATTGTCAAAAGTGTGAGTTCTAGAGCTTTGCAAAAGAGGTGCATTCTCATTAGATGGTGACTCCAAACTACCAACATCTTCCTCTATCTCTTCTGTAGCTTTGCCCCATAATATAGCATAAAGGCCAATCGATACTATTGTGGCTCCAATTATACTGCACAATGAAAAAAAATATATACAAATGAACACTTTTAACAATCGACTTATACTAGTAGATAAACTCAAATAAGTTGAAAAATCATGCAGGTTCCACATGTGGTTGTGAAAGAAAACTAAAAATCGAACTGAAACTTTAAACCGAATAAAACCACAACGAAACCCCAAAATGTGATCAATAGTTCACCAACAGAGCTGAAGTTCGGTTATTTTCATTTTGATTCAGTTTAGTTTAACACAATTCTGTTTTGGTTTTTAGTTTTTTATTTTTTTCTTTCAAAAGCCCTTATTATTGGTTTGATGATAGCAATGTTGTACATGTCGGTCCACAAAAAATCAATACGGTTTTTGTTAAAGGTATTTCAAGTTTGATTCCAAAAAGAATCAGTTCGGTTTTTTTGTAAAGGTATTTTCAGCTCGGTTGAAAACCACATAATCGGTGCACTAAACGGTTTGGAACGAACCATTAACAATTCAGTTGAATTTTATCGAATTGTTGTAACAGTTCAGTTCAATCTTCCTTTCTGAACCGAACCAAGAATATCCCATATAAACCATTGATATTAATTATTGAGTAGACTATTAAATATCCGGTGGGAGCCAAGAATCAAATGCAAAAATTGAATTTACTATACCTTCCAACATGAAGAGTATCACCAAGAAACATAACACCTAAGCCAGCAGAAATAACAATTTGAAGTGGCTTGAATGAGGTTACATAGACTGCCCCCTTTAAGCGAACTGTCCAAGCACAAACTGCAATGCCTATAAACTTTCCAAAAATAGCCTAGAAAAAGAGACGTGTCATCAATGAAGTACACAACCTTAAGAGGTTTAAATATTTTATAAATGATATTTCAAGTTTCAACAAACAATTTGACATCAAAAGCATAAAACTACTAAGATGGTTAACACAATTCAAATATGTGCTTAATTACGTCCCGTGACTGATTTATCAAGTGTCGCATCTTATTAATCGTTCACTCAACCCAATTAACCACAAATTTGTTAACTTCGGTTTACAAAAGTATATTGGAACTTAAACTATGATTAATGAATACCATTTATATTTGAACACAATTTAAATAGTTAATCGGTCTATTTATATTTGAACACTATAGTAGAGGTTGACGAAGTTCAAAGTCGTGGTTAACCAGATAATTGGTTAATGTTAAATTTTGATATCAAATTTGTGCTTCAAAATAACACAACTCAAATTTTTTGGTCAGTGTAGAAGTAGTTTTGCGAGTATCTTACAGAAGAAACAATGGAGATAAGTGAGAGATTCAGTCCTATTTTCCAAGCACTTGCATTTGGAACTGATAACAAAGCTACAACTATAGATATGATGGTGGCAGTTGTGGTGTAAAGCAAGGTTAGAGTTAGTTCATCTGGGAACTCTTTCATGATATGTACCTGTGAAATGAATAAAGGAACTGAAACTTTTCAGTACTAAAATTTTGATGATCCCATTAAATAACAAGAAATGAAGAAATATTTACTTGTAAAGGATTTGGATTCTATGGAAAAGAAAAAAAAGTAACATTTAAAAAAAGAATTATACATTCTAGTAAATACTATGTAGCACTGATACTTCATATTGAAAACGTGTTCAGTGTCCAACATGTATCGATGTCTGGCACGTGCTGGTGTCGGACATAGACATGCATGTTAAATTCAATCATTTCCATTTTCTCAAAGAGTAGTGATATTTGAACATCTATTTGAAACAACTTTTGTGACAACCTCTTTTTTCTCTCTTTTCATTGGTCAAAAACAATGAAGAGAGAAAAAGTAAGAGAGAGAATAAGAGTATAATGTAAGTATGTAAGAGAAAGTTGTCATAAAGTGGTTGTACAAATATCATTTCTCTTTCTCAAATGACTATTCGTGTCTACGTGCTAGTGTCAGTATTATGTCTGGTGTTCGTGACTGTGTCAATCATTTCCATTTTCTCTCATTTTGCATAATATTAATCCTACCCTACTTACCACTAAAATGTACCATAGTGAAGACAGAAAATAGTCAACTATCAGGAGAATGCCAGCAATGACATCCCAACTTGAATCTACTGACTTGAGAAAGCCAATTGATTGATGAAGTGATGAGAAATTCATGATGGGTGGTCCTTTGTAGAAAGTTAACACAAAAGCACCTGCTATTGATATTATGCTTCCCATTACCTTGGCATTACTACTTCTACTCTTTGCAGCTAACTTTTCCATCCTTAATTGCAATGATAAGAGGAAACAAAATAAGTGGACAATAGACTGAGATGTTTCATAAATGTACTAACTAGCAAATTCAAATATACTAAGAGTAAATAGGCAATTATCCTCTTGAAATTGTAAGTTTCGTCAATTACCATTTTAACAAGGCTTAATTGCATTTTTGAACCCCTATCTTTCCAAAAGTTGCGGTTATGACCCCCTAACTAATTTAAATACAAAACAGCCCCTTATGTTTTGATTCTTTGGCAGTTTTGGACCCCCTGTCCATTAGTGAGGTGCCACGTGTATTATTTAGGGGGCCACGTGGCACCTCACTAATGGACTGGGGGTCCAAAACTACCAAAAAATCAAAACATATGGGGCTATTTTGTATTTAAATTAGTTAGGAGGTTATAACCGCAACTTTTGGAAAGATAGGGGTCCAAAAGTGCAATTAAGCCTTTTAACAATAATAAAACTTCAATTACCCCTTGACTAACGTTATGCAATTTCAGGAGGAATAAAATTGACTAACGTTATGCAATTTTAGAAGTGTAATTGAAGTTTTGTTAACGTCAAAGGTAATTGTAATTGCCTATTTACTCAATATACTAACTAGCAAACCTGAATGTGACAGCTAGCATGAAAGTGAAAGCAGGTATTAGATTAGCAAGTGCTGAAGCAAGTGTTGGAGAACTGTAATTAATACCAATATACCCCAGAACCTGAGATGAACATCTGCATAACGGTCCCAAAAAATTCCAAAACATGAAACAAAAACCATCAAAAGCATACAATTAATGACACCCTTTGACCAAATCAAACTAACATCAATACTAGCTATAACAAAATTACTAGTATATTTTTTGTCTTATAAAGGGGCTCTGATAGTCTGAAGTTTGACCCGAAAATAAGTAAACTTCCACCGAAGATTGTTTCGGTCAAGGACCAAATTACTAGGACACTTAAAGGTCGAGTAAACCTTCAAGTTAGACCTTGATTTTATAGGTCGCTTTCAAATACATCTTTGACTTTATGAATATTTCAAAAAAGTCTCTCGACTCTGTTAAATTTACTCATATTAATCCTTTAAAGAATATGTTAGGGACTAAATTGTTAGTAATCGGATAAACTTAGAGACCAAATTGATAGTAAGTAGTTAAAATATTGGCACTTAATCGATATTAAGTGGTAGAGTATAGAGACCAACTTAATAGTTTAATAGAGTCAGAGACTTTTTCGAAATACTCGTAAATCTCAAGGACCTATTTAATAATATCTCCAAAGAGACTAATGTGATAGTTAACTTTTACCCTAACTGTCAAATCAAATATTGTAGTAAAGTATAAGGCCATTTTTGGCATTACCCTATTGCACCAAGAAGTACAATTTTGCATACTATGGAGAAACTGAGTGGAGAAACCACTATTGACCTGCAAAGAGATATGAAATGCAAAACATAAAGAAATTAATCAAGGGTGGATTTTGTTAAAATCACGGTGAATTTGAGAAAATCTTGGTAGCACCTTGTTGCCAAAATTCTTATAGCGTGATTCTGTCAAACTCACCGTCAATTCAAACATTTACTAAGTTATATAAATATGTTGAATGTTAATGAAAATTGCAATAGATAAATGTGAACCTTCTACTTCTAGTGAAAAGTGTGACAGGAAGAAGAACAGAAGTACCAACAGCATAAGAATAAGCAACAAAGACATGGTTGTTCATCCCTTGATTTGTGGCTGCTTTGAACAAAGTGAGTAAAGCCATTTCAATAGTTTCCTGTCCTATGATCACTAAAATTGGCAAAACATCCATGTAAAAGGACCATCTTCTTGTCATGTTTCTATCACTTACACAACAATTACAAACCTTGGTGAACTTCAGAATTTCTAATTGCTTTTTATGGTAATGTTTTGATTTGGACCATTTTTTGAACCAAAAACCAAAATGAAAGATAAGGCTGTTGTTACTCTTTAATTATTATCATATATAGAAAACGTGCTTATAATATATTTTGTCATGTTATACAAGAAAATTTTCTGATAATGGTTTTGAAGTGAAAGGCTCAAAATGAAAGGAAGTTGATTTGTGGATTTTAGCGCACTCTCTGACACAAAGCATGTATTTTGATTGTTGAGAATAAAAAAACATTTCTTTTGTTTTTTATTTGATAAATGCATATAAAAGGAAATCTACGTAAACTATTAATACGTTGGTTTAAGTTGTGAGACTCAATATAAGTTTTAAAAGTTGCGCTAACGGACTAAAAAAGAATGAGTTATTTCAAAGTGAAATAGCGGTATGGATCCATTGAAAATACTCATGTTGAGTCGCACCAAAGTGCTTTAGTTTGGTTATGTAATACTCAATTTCTCAATGCTTAAGTTGGAGTGAGTCTAGTCAATGTACTATTCGTAAAAAAAAAAAAAAACAAAGTAATGATATTAACGAAGTCCAGAATCCCTGTGGGCTAGATATACCTCAAATTCGCATATATATATATATATAGATATATTTTAGGGAAAATTCGCATACAATTATCAACACTTTATTTTATTTTTGGTTTAATAGCAGTTTTGAGCTCTAAGTATTAGAAAGTTGCGATTTTAACCCCTAACAAAATAAAATACAATTCAGCCCTCTAACTACTGCCACTTTTGCCATTTTGACCAAGTCAATGCTGATGTGGACGCCATGTGTGTAATTTTTTTTAATTCAAAAATATTTTTTAATAAATAAATAGAATATCACATGTGGCGTCCACATCAGCATTGACTTTGTCAAAATTGGTCTCGGTGTCAAAAATGCAAAAGGAACAATACTTAGAGGGTCGGATTGTATTTTATTTTATTAGGTGACCAAAATCACAACTTTATAAAACTTAGTGACAAAAACTGTTATCAAACCTTTATTTTTAACTACACTTATTCAACATTTTATTTTCTCGTTATCTCTATTCTTATAGTATCTATCATATTACTTTCTCAATTTTTATGTCGGTAAGGTGTAAAACGAATAATGGATTTCCAACTATTATTTTCCAAGAACATAACTTTCCTTTAATAATTGATGTCCTTGCAAACCAACAAAAACAAGTACCCCCTATCACATGGTTTATTTGCACACTTCATTTCAATTTGATTCACTTATTGACTTTAAATATGATCTTATTCCTAAAGTTTCGGTGCCTGAATTAATCAAATGTGTGCCTGAGTTATCACTCAAACCCTTAACCAAACAAGTTGAAGTAAAATAAAAGTCACAAGTAAAAACAAAACAGATTTCATATACACCACAAGAATTAAGATTTATGCTATATCTACAACCTGGTTGATCTAAATAAACAGGTTGATTGAAGGGCATTTTCAATACATGTCAGCTTGTCTAACATCTAAACTTGACGAAGGGACTTATTTGATAGACGTCAATGAAATTGAGGGACTATTTAGCTATTTCAAAAAATCCAAGGACCAAGTTGATCAATATGCATAAATTAAAGGACTAACAAGCGTATTCACTCTTTTAAATATTTCCATTTGTTTTCTTTTCAAATGTTTCAGTTCTATAACTTTGTAAAAGAGGTGCATTCTCTATAGATGGTGACTCTAGGCTACCAACATCTTCCTCTATCTTTTCTGTTGCTTTGCCCCATAATACAGCATAAAGACCAATTGTGATTATTGTGGCTCCAATTATACTGCACAATGAAAAAAATATACACAAATGAACACTTCAATAACTATATCATTAAGTTGGAATATGAGAAATGAGAAGAAACAATTCTAAATTTTTTAGGAATACACCGACATGGTTTGGATCAACTTATTTGAGTTTATAAACTGACTTTAGTACTAATCAGATTGTTTCAAAGCTACGAAGCACAGACTCAGACACGGACATTGGACACGACACATACACGGACATGTCATCACCAATAATAATTTGAGAAAATGATATAATTCAATGATTATCGTGTCAGTGTCGGGCATGGTATGATATCCGACATCCGGACACGCCTAATCCAAGGAGCATTTGTACTTCATAGTTTCAAAGAGATTTATGAAAGTAGTTTATGACAAGTCCATAAGTTGATTCCATAGCTTAAATGCAAAAATTAAATTAAATTAACCATACCTTCCAATATGAAGAATATCACCAAGGAATATAACTCCTAAGCCAACAGAAATAACAATTTGTAGAGGCTTGAATGAGGTTACATAGACAGCCCCCTTCATGTTCAATGACCATGCAATAGCTGTACTGCTGATAAATTTCCCAAATATGCCCTGGAAAAAGAAATGTGACATCAATAAACTACACTATTTTTGGTCAAAGTACATGTTTTTGGTCAAAGTGCAGCAATAGTATCTTACAGAAGAAACAATGGAGATGAGTGAGAGATTTAGTCCTATTTTCCAAGCACTTGCATTTGGAACTGATAACAATGCTACAACTGTTGATATGATGGTGGCAGTAATGGTGTATAACAAGACTAAAGTTACTTCGTCAGGGAACTCTTTCAAGATATGCACCTGTGAAATGAATATAGGATTATGAACTGAAACTTTTTAGAATTAAAATTTTTTAAGCTCTCATTTATGAAATATAAATGATGAGAGAATTGAGGTAGTCAATTTTCACATTCTGGCAAATATTATGTAGCACCGACGTAGACACGTGTGGTTACATTTAGGTTGAAAATAAATTGAAAACCAAACCATCAAATTGAACCAAACTGAACTGTGACTGACAGTTCACAAATTGAACAGGTTCAGCTCGTGAACTATCTGTAACAATTCAGTTCTTTTCAGTGTCATTCGGTTCGTTTTTTTTTAGTACTTTTATAAACAACTCTGACATTCAATTTGGATTGGTTTTGGAAGCAATTTGAAACAGTTTGGTTCAGAAAGAATCAGTAAGGTTATAAAAAGTATAGTTCATTTTTTTTAACGTCGATCATGTTTGGTTTGAAATCACATAATAGGTGCATCGAACGTTTATATTAGTTCAAGACGAACCATTAAAGGTTCTGTTCAATTTTACCGAACTATTTTAACAGTTCGGTTCAATTTTCCTCGTAGTTACATTCAATGATCACTTACATTTTCTACATGTCAGTGTAGTATTTAATGTTCATGACTCTTTCAGTGTTTCATATGTTTCCGAACTTCAATTCTTAAAGTATAACGTCTCTCATTTTGCATAATACTAATCCTACCTGAAAAATGTAGCGTAGCGATAGCAGAAAGAAGTCAATTGTTAGCAGAATGCCACCAATCGCCCAACTTGAATCCACTGCCATGAGAAAGCCAGCTGGTTGATGAAGTGATGAAGAATTCATGATCGACGGTCCTTTGTAGAAAGTCATCACAAAAGCACCTGCTATTGATATTATGCTTCCTACTACCTTTGCATTGCTACTTCTACTCTTTGCAGCTAACTTTTCCATCCTTAATTGCAATGATAACAAGAAAACAAATAAGTGGACTATAAACTAACATGTTCATATAGAAGTTAATCAAATCACTGCATGAAATAACTTCATAAAATTTTAACTCATAGTTTTTGTTAGAGATTAAAATGAGTCTTCACTCAAAATTAAATAACTTCGTTTAAAATGATAAGAATCTGAAAAACTCAAATATACTAATTATCAAACCTGAAAATGACAGCTAGAATGAAAGTGAAAGCAGGTACCAGATTACCAATTGCTGAAGCAAGTGTTGGAGAACTGTAGTTAATACCAATATACCCCAAAATCTGAGCTGAACATCTGCATAATATGAACACAAACCATCATAAGCATAATATTAAATAAAGAGACCAATTTCACCAAAACTAACTAACCGTGGAGAAATAGACCTTGGTAATACGGAGTTTGATTAGGAGGTAAATTTTGTAAACAATCACTATTTCATCCGGAGACAAAATTACTACTACATCTGTTTCTTATTATAAGAGACAATTCACTTTTCGGTTCACTGAGTAACTGATGTATCTGATCTATCATATAGACCAGATACATCAGTTACTCAATGAACCTAGAAAGTGAACTGTCTCCTATAATAAAGAACGAGGTAGTAGTATACTAAAAGACACATTAACAATAATTGGAGTAAAGGATAAGATCATTTTGGCATTACCCTATTGCTCCAAGAAGCACACTTTTCAATATTGTGGAGAAACTTAGTGGTGGAAGCAATCTGCAAACAGACATCATAAGAAAAAACAAGAAGAAATTAGTCTGTATAAATACTAAGTGCGTGTTTGAAATCGCATATAGTTTGACAAAATCACGAAGATACTGTAACTTTTGTTAAGTGAAATGTAATTGCTAAGTGTAAGTTTCAAATCACGATGAGTTTCCAAAACTGTTTTTTGTCAAAATCTTGATGGTACAGTGTGATGAACCTGACAAATTTACCGTCAATCTAAACATGTACTAAGTTGTTGTATACATATGTTGTTCTAACACCGTGATTCTGACAAACTTACCTTCTTCTAAAAAAAGTGATAGGAAGGAGAATAGCAGTACCAATAGCATAAGCATAGGCAACAAAGACATGATTGTTCATCCCTTGAAGTGTGGCTGCTTTGAACAAAGTGAGTAAAGCCATTTCAATAGTTTCCTGTCCTATGATCACCACAGGTGGCAAAACATCCTTGTAAAAGGACCATCTTCTTCTCATATTTTCTCTGACTTCTAAGTTCTATCAGTTACACAACAATCACAAATTCTGCTGAAGTTCAGAATTTCTATGAGATGTTTTTCATGATGAGGTTTGGACCATAAACTGAAATGAAAGATAAAAGTTGGTTGGTTGTATTAAAAGTTGGTATATTATTTAAGAAACTGTTTATATACTCCCATTGTACTTTGCTACATTTTGATCTTTTATTTTAGGCTAAAATATGGTTTTAGTCCCTGCAAATATGCCTCGTTTTGATTTTAGTCCCTGGTAAAAAAAAAATTGTTTTTGGTCCCTGCAAAATTTTTTGTTTTTGAAAATAGTCCCAGGGACTATTTTCAAAAACAAAAAATTTTGGGAGGGACTATTTTCAAAAACAAAAAATTTTGCAGGGACCTTTTTTTAAAAACAAAATATTTTGCAGGGACCAAAAACTATAAAATTGGTTCGGTTATAATGTGTCACGTATGCAAATTATCACAAAAGTGAGGTCAGGGACTATTTTCAAAAACAAAAAATTTTGCAGGGACCAAAAACAATTTTTTTTTTTACCAGGGACTAAAATCAAAACGAGGCATATTTACAGGGACTAAAACCATATTTTAACCTTTATTTTAATCGAACAAAATTTTAGTCTCCCAATTTTTAAATTCAAGACTTTAGATCCCATCTGACAAGGGTTATCATGTTTCCCCACAACTTTGTGGATCACTATGACAAGTCACATTCATCAATAATGTAGAGTTATATGTGACAATGCTCGTTTGGACCATAAATAATGTATTTCAAAATAATATGATTATATTTTTAAATAAAGGAATATGATTACATTTAACCAATGTAAATGAGAAAGAATTTTTTTTGTTGCATTAGAAAAATAAAAAATAAAATTGTAAGAGAGTTTTTTAATCCAAAGTTGAAATGTCGAGTAATTAAATGTGATTTCACATCATTAAAGAATATAACTTGTATATGAAACTTTTGAAATATAGAGAGAAAAACTGCACTTAAATTTACAAAAAAAAAAAAAATTATATTTGTAAGAAACTTAAATAATTAAGAAAAATTGGACGAGGTGTAATCTTACACCAACATCCAATAAAAATTAAGTGTGTTTGTGTTTGAAAGAAGCAAATAAGTATAAGAAGCTTTTAAACACAGTTACCAATATCATACTATACATGTTCATATTTCAATTTTGAAATAAAATGAAATCAATCGATATGAATTGTTGTACATGTCTATTTAAGGGACCTGGATCTTCTGCTCTACAAATACCATGCACTTAAATGCTCTAGTGGATCTTAGCCATAGCCACAAATTTAAAATCAAACACTACATATTTCAAACACAGTTTGACACTGTAAAGTGATCTCAGCCATCCATTTAGAATCGGATGGCCTAGATTAGTTACAACACCTTGTTGTAAATGCAGGAAATCCAAATCCCTACTTAAGACATGAATCTTATTATGAATCTAGATAAAATATGATGAATCTTTTATTTCCGTTGAACTTCGGGTAGCCATACCTACTTCTATTGTTGTTATGATTAATGACTTAAATCTAGATTTATTGAGGTTAAAATATGATATATCAATTTCGATTTTACATGCATAACTTTGACAAGTTGATTTGAGCATTTTCTAAAATTCAGCCAGAATGGTGATTAAGTGAATTTCCTTTTTAATTACGAATTTTACTCGTTTTTTTACTATTTTTCACGGAAAAGGTCATAAAGTGACTAAGTCTTATTGAATCGAAGCATGTGACTATGAAAGTTAACAAGTATAGCTACGACTTCTACATTTAAAAAAGTTGATTCAAACAAAAAAAATATTGGAATTTAAGGTCACATTCCTATAGAAAAGATCGCAATCCTTTACCTTTTTCCTATCATTTTTTATGGCGCATCTATTTGATAATTCATTATAAGATTAGATTCATGATTCAACATACATGAATTTTGGTTGATAATTGAATCTAGATTCGATAACCATATTTCTAAACAATTCCATTTGTTTTGTTTTCAAAAGTTTCAATTCTACAGCTTTGCAATAGAGGTGCATTATCTGTAGATGGTGACTCTGAGCTACCAACATCTTCCTCTATCTCTTCTCTTGATTTGCCCCACATTACAGCATAAAGGCCAATTGAGATGATTAAGGCTCCAATTATACTATAGAAAGAAATGCACAAATTAATGATTCTCAACAACCATGTCATTAAGTTGGAACAATAAAAATTAGCAAGAACAATGCCAAGAATCCAATTCAAAAATTGAATTAACTATACCTTCCAACATGAAGAGTATCACCAAGGAATATAACACTCAAGGCAACAGAAATAACAATTTGGAGTGGCTTGAATGATGTTACATAGACAGCTCCCTTTAAACGCATTGACCATGCATAAACTATATTCCCTATTAATTTTCCCAAAATTCCCTATAAAAATTAAATAAATGTATATAAATAAGAGGTGTAAAATCTTTTGTCGTAGTGAAGCAATATGGTTTGAAATGTATCTTACGGAAGAAACAATGGAGATGAGTGAGAGATTTAGTCCTATTTTCCAAGCACTTGCATTTGGAACTGATAACAATGCTACAACTGTTGATAAGATGGTGGCAGTAATGGAGTAAAGCAAGACTAATGTTGGTTCATCTGGGAACTCTTTCAAAACATGTACCTATGAAATGAATATAGAAACTAAAACTCTTTAGAACTAAAATTATTAAGCTCTCATTAAATAAGAAGAAATGAAGAAACAAGTACTTGTAAAGTGTTGTGAATTAGAACAAATGACACGATGCGTGGAGCAAATAACAAAGGCAACCAACAAATTAAAACAGTCCAAGCAAAAATAATCAATATTAGTAAATATAGCAACCTAGCTAGATGTATAGCTAATTCATAATCATAACCAAAGAACAAGATAAAGAGAAGAGGAACGATCACGCCAAAAATTTGTTTACCCGTCTCGTTCTAAATTGACCTATGTCCGAGAGAGATACTCTTCAATCCACTATGAATAAGTCTTTACAAATAGATTTAAAGAGGTTACAAGAAATTAAATTCAACAAGAAAACCCATTTTTTGCCACTTTTGCAATCTCTTCCCATGAACAAAAGAGTTACAAATGTGACCAAGCAATTATCCTTAATTGTTCCCCAAAAGTAATCCCCATTTTCTCTCTCAACCCACTCAAAGATGAATCACTCAAGAACTCACTAAAGAAATTTTGGATCCTTCCTCTAATGATTCCTCACTATCCAAGGCGTTTCTCAAATGTTTTTCAACCCTAAAATCTCACCCCAAGAGCTCTTAACACACAAACCCTAGGATTTCTCGTGTCCCCTCTCTCTAGGTTCTATTTTCTGAGTTGCGTCTAATGTTGTAAAAGAACTTAATTTATAGGGGGAAAACACATAGTGAATCGATTCATATTCTTATTATGTTTCGATTCACGACCACCTGAAACCCTACACAACTGATTTTAAGGCACAATCCTCTACATAAAGGATTTAGGTTCTACGAAAAAACAAGTAACTTACTTTAGAGGAGAGTAATACTAGCAATACTTTCAGTTTCATTAAACACACACTTTCAAACATACTATTCGTTAGCAACATTTGTCATTAAAAAATTATAATATCTCTCGTACTACCGACCATGTATCACGAATCAAGTCACAAACCATAGATATGAATCATGAACCTATATAATAAACCACAAAGTATTAGGGATACACATGAAAGCACAACCACCTTGATAATCGATTTGCATAAGATGGAAAAACTCTCAATATTCAACATGTTCTTTCAAGCAAGAACCCAAATAAAAGAACTACGAAATAATACTGATGAGGAGAGATAAAGGAAGAGGAAGAGAACATGTATAGATGGTAGTATGACTCGTATATAGACACATAAGAGGGACAAGGGACAGAAACAAGGTTGAGCTAGCGGAGTGTTGCAAAGCTCCCTCAACCCATGCCCTTGCGTTTGACCCAAATGTGTTTTAGACCCAATTGTTGTTGGGGGAGGGTGGAGGGGCGATAGCATCCAGTGGTACGGTTCATGGGTATTGTTGTAATTTGACCCATAGTACTATATCTACTTTGTAAACCCTAATTCATCAAAAGAAATGTATCAAACTATAATTGCTCTATTGTCGTAGAGGTGGACACAATTGGTTGAATTACGTGAACAAAGATTGAGTCTAACAATGCTCCACAAATAGCAATGTGGGATTTTATGTTTAAAATATGAACAAAATATTCCACAAATCCTACCAGTAAAATGTACCATAGTGAAAACATAAGATATTCAACTGTTAGAAGAATGCCAGCAATGACCCAACTTGAATCAACTGACTTGAGAAAGCCAATTGGTTGATGAAGAGATGAGGAATGCATGATGGATGGTCCTTTGTAAAAAGTCAACACAAAAGCTCCTACTATTGAGATTATGCTCCCCAGTATCTTAGCATTACTACTTCTACTCTTTGCAGCTAACTTTTCCATCCTTAATTACAATTATAAGAGCAAACAAAATAAGGGGACAACAGACTAAGTTTAATGTAGAGTATACATGTAGTTTAAAATCTTCTTTCTTGATAGAGAAACTGAGAGAATATGTGATATGTACTTAGTCTAACACTTTTCATTGAACTTTATTAAACTTTAGATTTAATACATATTTAGTCTCTCTATTTTTCCTGATTCATGATTTTAGCCTCTTCATTTTAAATCTGAAACATAATCATCCAAGTTTTAAAATTTATGAAATTTTTTCTAACACTAAGTTTATCAAAGAAAACAGAAAAATCACCTTAGCAATGCAGTACTACGGTACCAAGTAAAAATTTGACATAATGGTATTGGGAAATGTGATACCAGTTGCGTCAACCGTCAGCTGAAAATATTCATCATGTTGACCAAGAGCTTCAACTATGCGAAGGAAGACATGTTTATGCATTCGGTACCTTCGACGAAACTACTCATCCATGTAAACCGGAGCTTCTGAAAAATAATCGTTGAATAACCGCTTATATCCTTCTTCACGATTCCTCTCTATGTTCCTTCTTTGGCTTCTAGGCCTACTTGAGCTTGCAAACTCTTCTTGCGGATAAACTTTCAAAGTAAAGCCTCACAAGTTCTTCATCCATGCCATCATTCATATAATCCATGAACATTTTTGCAATATGAGATGGATTGGAAGGATCCATTTCAAGAGAAGTTTGATATTGAATGTGAATAAAGAGAAAAGTTAAGAATGTCTTTTTTTTTTTTTATGTGTGAAGGGAATGAAGTTGGAAATGATTGTGAAGTTTGTGAATGAAAAAATGAAGTAAAACTAAATTTTATAACAAAGAAAAAAAACTGATAAAGGGAGTTAATATATTGAAATAGTCCAACGGTCCTAATTTTAAATATGCAACGGTAAATATGAAGTAGTTGGTAACAATTATAATGGTAAATAAAATGTTCGTTTATTATTTGATTAATTTATAGAGAAAAATGCTTGAAAAAAAGAAAGAATTGCTCTAAGATACGGTGGTAGAGTTTGGAAACGTAGCAAAGAAAAGACACCAACTATTATCTAATTATCCATGCACTTCTGACACAAGTAGCTACACGTGAGCATAAGTGGACATATCATTTGTGATGTTACAATGTATGGTTTTTGAGAATCTTATTTTTTTTGTAGGGTTTTAAATTTTGTCAGTTCAAGTTTATTTTTAAACAGCATTTTAATGACATGAAAAAATTAAATAATAAAATTTAATCCACACTTGTCAGGTCCCTCGTTGACATGTCAACTCATCATTCAACTTGACACAACATGACCCTCAAATTTCTTGATAGGGAAATTCTTAAGATTTGAAAATTGAGCTACCAAATTTTCAAATTTAAGACTAAAATCATCATGAATCAGTCAAAATAGAACAGCTAAAATGTGTTTACCATGTATTAAAATAAATTTATTCATAAGGGTAAGAAATGTGTTAAATTAAAATAAAATTTGCAAACCTGAAAATAACAGCTAACATGAAAGTGAAAGCAGGTACAAGATTACCAATTGCTGCAGAAAGTGTTGGAGAACTGTAATTAATAGCAATATACCCCATAATTTGACATGAAGATCTGTTTAACATAAACAAAACCATGAGAACCATAAAATTGAAGACCAAATATAATAAATTTATATTAACAAAATGCTATTTTTCAATTACCCTATCGCTCCAAGAAGCACAATTTTGCATATTATGGAGAAACTGAGTGGATGAACCACTCTTGATCTGCAAAAATAATAAAATTAAGTATAATGTTTGAAATCATTGCGAGTTTGACAAAATTAAGGTCATATTGTTATTTTGTTGAAACATCAATGAATTTTGATTTTACCAAAACTTTATTCTAACGTCGTGATTCTGTCAAACTTACCTTCTTCTAAAAAAAGTGATAGGAAGGAGAAAAGAAGTTGCAACAGCATAAGCATAGGCAACAAAGACATGATTGTTCATCCCTTGAAGTGTAGCTGCTTTGAACAAAGTCAGTAAAGCCATGTCAACACATTCATTGCCTATAATCACAACAGGTGGCAGAAAATCCATGTAAAAGGACCGTTTTCTTGTCATCTTTCTATGTGTTCTAAGTTTTATCCTATATACAACAATCACAAACCTTGTTGAAGTTCAGAATGTTGTTAGATGCTTTTGATGAGGTTTTGAGTTGGACCATTATAATCAAAACCAAAATAAAAGTTAAAGCTCATTGTCTTAAATTAATATATATCACACTTGCTTACTATTATATTGTTTTTAGTCATGTTACTCATGAGTCATGATGGTGTTGGCATAATATATCAAACATTTTGTTAATTAGTTAGTATTATGTTGCTACCATTTGCATGAAAAATTGGGCCCATATTAGGTTCATGATATAATTATACAAACAACGGTGAAAATGACACCTTCGTTTCTATAATAATTTAGATTTAGCATCTTCATAAAATAATTTTTGCAAATGAACCTATAGCATTCAAATATATAGTTTCTTTTTTGTCAAAAAAAAAAAAAAGAAGATAGTTTTAAAAATTATTTTATTTGATTATTTCTTTAGCCAATTGAAGGAACAGAAGGGTGGAAAAATAGGTAGAAAAAATTAAAAACTATAGAAATTAAAGCCTGTAATTATTTTATTTCTTTTAGGCAAAATGGGTTCAACACCCTAATTATAAAAATAAATAAAAAAGACAACAACAAAAAAGGTGAAGGGGAATATGGATCAAAACCGTCTGAAACAATAAAAACTAAACAAATATTGGAGGATGAAAGTCATACCCATAACAAAGAAAATAATAAGAAAGTAAAAAGCAAAACAAACCAAGAAAAAAGACAAAGAACAAATCAATCTAGATGTCTTCCCCTAGAGAAGGTATTATAAACATGAATACTCTTCTGTGTGTTTTTTTTTCTTGGTCATATATGTTACCTCAATGAAAGACTATTAACAGCATAGTGGTTTCACAAATAATTGATAGTTGACGCTCTCTCCTCCTCATCGGTATAAACTTGAGGCCCCTTGGCAAAGGAATCATTGCCCTTCCAATACGATTAAAAAATCTAAAAGTCATGAGTGACATTAGGATTTAAGACATATTTAGTAACAATGACATTGGAAGAATTCATGCCACAAATAAATGGGGTATCTTGAATAATCCAAATATATCACCATATCACTCCAAAGACCAATAATACGCATTTGAGGAATTTCGTTGCTGCTCTATTGGTTTTCCTCTTGATTCTCAGCCAGAAGAATAGGATGATCAAAGTTGTCTTCCACCTGCACTAACTGCACATGAATTGTTCTAACAATAATAGGAGATATCTCTACCTCATGAGTAAAGACATGTCTTACATAAACAATATATGCCATCTCCTAGTTGCGTTTTTGGAACTGGCTCCAAAGGTGTAGCCTCGACAACCTTCTCAACTTCAACATTTGATCCAGTAGGCTTAGCAATAGGTTGCTTGTGCACGACTATTGTACTTGCTGAAATTTTAGACTTTGATATTGTAATTCTGAATAGTATGTCTAATTATCTTATATGAGTAGCATAAAGGATGAAGTTTCTCGTATTCAACATCGACATAAAAGTCTAATTCATCCTTTTAACAAGGATTCTTTCATGCAAATCAAAATTCGAATCAATATTTATTATCAATATTTATTAGTATCCTTACAAAGTGATTGAAGTCCTACTAGTGGCCTCATCAAGAGCCAATGGAATGCCTAAGGCCCCAACTATTTCAAACAAAATTGTGGGTAGTCAATACTCACATGCAAGACCATCAATGTGAATCCATGTTTGAGCATTAGTTTGTTGCACATCGTAAGAGTTAAAATCAGCCGTCTATGCAGAAGTCCTCAACAAACTCAATGCAAGATTCCAAGATCTTATAGATCTTATTTCATTTAAGTCTTGCAATGATGCAAAAATAAAGGACGACCCGTTTGGGAGAACCAAAGTTCGATTCTTAGGTGGAACAATTCATTGTCAGGCTATCTTTAATTCACGGACGATCTTTGATTTTTGTCTTTTTTATTTATGACTTAAATCTTAAATTCTTACAGAGAAGATAATGCTTGTGCTGACGCACTTGCAAATATAGCTTGTGATGGAGGATTCACTTTGATGTTATATGAGCATTGTCCTGCTCAAATTAGTATTTTGTTTTTAGCTGATTTAACTGGTGTTTGTACTCCGCGTATTGTTAGGCAGTAATTTCATTCTTTGTTGGGCTTAGGCCCTCTTGTTATCCAAAAAAAATAAAAAAATCTTAAATTCTTTTTTCTTTTTAGAGGACTTAATTCTTAAATTATTTTGAGGTCAGAATATAGTTTATCAATTGTACATGTATCACTTGGCTCAAAATGTCATATTTTTACTGCGCATCTATCTTACATTACAATTCCTTAGATTAGATAACCTTATTTTTAAACATTTCCATTTGTTTTGTTTTCAAAAGTTTCAATTCTACAGCTTTGCAATAGAGGTGCATTATCTGTAGATGGTGACTCTGAGCTACCAACATCTTCCTCTATCTCTTCTCTTGATTTGCCCCACATTACAGCATAAAGACCTGTTGAGATGATTATGGCTCCAATTATACTGTAGAATGTAGAAAGAAATACACAAATTAATGATTGTCAACAACCATATGATTAAGTTGGAAAAATAATAAAAATTAGCAAGAACAATGCCAAAAATCCAATTCAAATATTGAAAGGTTAATTAAGTAAATGATCTTTATTAATGTTTATAATTTAGTTTTTAGTCCCTACAAAAAAATGTATTTTTTAATTTCTATAACATTTTCCTTTAGCATTTTAGAGATCGAAAATGTGGACGGAAAATTTTTACAAAGACTAAAATTGTTGATAGAAAATTTTACAAGGCCTAAAAATCTGACGGAAAATTTATAAGGACTAAAAGGTGAAAAAAAAAATTAAAGACAAAAAACGAAGTTCTAAATATTCATAAGGACCGTTTACTTGATTAAACTAAAATTGAATAAACCATACCTTCCAACATGAAGAGTATCACCAAGGAATATAACAGCCAAGGCAACAGAAAACACAATTTGGAGTGGCTTGAATGATGTTACATAGACAGCTCCCTTTAAGCGCAATGACCATGCATAAACTATACTGCTTATTAATTTTCCAAAAATCCCCTAGAAATATAAATGTGTCAAATTAAGAGCTGTAAATTTATTTGGTCAAGTACAGCAATAGTACTTTCAAGTGTATCTTACAGAAGAAACTATAGAGATGAGTGAGAGATTTAGTCCTATTTTCCAAGCACTTGCATTTGGAACTGATAACAATGCTACAACTGTTGATATGATGGTAGCAGTTATGGTGTATAACAAGACTAAAGTTACTTCATCTGAGAACTCTTTCAAGATATGCACCTGTGAAATGAATATAGGATTAGGAACTAAATAAAAAGAAATGAAGAAATATTTACTTGTAAAGGATATTGATTCTATGAAAAAACAAGTATCTTGCATATTTTCGAGAAGAATAATACTAGCGATACTTTCTCATTTCCCTTAACACGTATTTTTCAACATATTAATAAATTTAAATTGAAGACATCAAATTGAGACATTCAATACATATTGTTATATTCAGTAACTTTTATTTTTTTTCAAAAGTGTTTGTGTGTTAGTGTTAAGTCCCGTCTTCGTGTTTTGAAGTATAATATCTCTTATTTTGTATAAAAATATATTCATGTTGAAAAATATTGATCATAACTCTAACAAGTTCCCTTAAAAAAAAAAAAAAAAACACTCCATATAATGACCACCGAGAATATCTCTCATACTACCACCACATCCACATGAACCAAGTCACAAACAATAGACAAGAATCATGAACCTCAAAAATAAACAACAAAATTTTAGAGAATACACATGAATATACTTTAAAAAAAATATACTTGAATATAAGATAAAAACCTCTCAATATTCAACAGGTTATTTCGAGCAAGAACTCAAATAAGAAAACATGTTCTAATTGATAAGGGAGGAACTAAGTGCTCTGACTTAAGTGGTTAACACACGAATTGTTTAGGAGAACCGAATTCGATTCTCGAATAGAACAATTTTTTACCAAACTTTATTAACTTTTCGATCGAATTTCATATTACTATAACCCTTTTCACCAAAAACCAGAAGATTAATAAAAAAATAAAAAATAAGTAAATGAGGGTTATTATAGATAAAAGAAAATGTTCCACGCTTAGTAGTGTGGAATTTGGTGTTTAAAACTTTTAAAATATGATCAAAACATTCCATAAATCCTACCATTAAAATGTACCAAAGTGAAAACATCAAATAGACGATTGTTAGAAGAATGCCAGCAAAAGCCCAACTTGAATCCTCTGACTTGAGAAAGTCAACTGGTTGATGAAGTAAAGATGAATTCATGATGGATGGTCCTTTGTAGAAAGTCAACACAAAAGCACCTGCTATTGAGATTATGCTTCCAATTACCTTAGCATTACTACTTCTACTCTTTGCAGCTAACTTTTCCATCCTTAATTGCAATGATAAGAGCAAAACAAATAAGTGGACAATAGAATAAGTTTATTGTAAAATAGAATAAGTCAACTTTCCTTCTTGTTAGAGGAAGTATGTTAAATGTAATTTAGGTTTAAATACATGGTTGGTCTCTTTGGTTTTCGATTTTAGTCTCTTCATTTAGTGATGTGACAATGTATAACTTTTTGGAAATTCTTTTTTTTAGTTTTAAATTTTTGCAATTAAAGTTTTTTTTAAAGTAATATTTTAGGGTAGCACTTGAGTGATATTGACCAACCACATGTTACAAGTGTACAAAAAAATCTTGTGAAAAATAGAGAAGAAAGTCACTTATGACATTGTGGTTGACCAATGTCACCTTATGTTATGTCACTTAAGTACTATCCAATATTTTATTGACATGAAAACAAAATAAGATTTAATCCACGCATATAATGTCACGACACTCGATATATTGTCAACTCATCCTTTGTCAACACATCAACAAAAATAAACCTTAAATTTAGTCGTGCGGAAATTTCTAAAATGTTTAAATTGTGAATCAATAAGAATAGAATAACACAAATGTGTTTAAACCTAAATTTTGCTATATTTGTTTTTAATTATTAGTTCAAATTTTAATTATATTTGTTTTTTAGATAAACGATAGTGGAGTGATGGGATTTGAATTCCGGTTATGATGTCTGATCTAACAATTTTGACATTTTGTCCGCTGAGCTAGGGCTTTTGAACCAAATTTTAATTATATTATTCTTAGATATTTAAGCTATCATATGCACAAAAATTCCTTTGAGTGATAAAAAAATAAATAACTTAGTTAGTTATAAGGGTAAGAATATGAAAAATTCAAATAAAAATTGCAAACCTGAAAGTGACAGCTAAGATGAAAGTGAAAGCAGGTATGAGATTACCAATTGATGCAGAAAGTGTTGGAGAACTGTAACTAATAGCAGTGTACCCCATAATTTGACATGAAGATCTGTATAACATGAAACACAAACCATCAGAACCATAAAATAATGACCAAATATAATAGCAAATTTATATATATATATATATATATATATATATATATATATATATATATATATATTAAAAAAAATGTCATTTTGCCATTACCCTATCGCCCCAAGAAGCACAATTTTGCATAATATGGAAAAACTGAGTGGAGGAACCACTCTTGATCTGCAAAAATATATGTAAAGAAAAAAAAAGAAGAAATTAGTCAACAGAAATATAATGTTTGTAATCAAAGTGAGTTTAACAAAATTACGATGATATCGATATTTTAATTTTACCAAAATTTCATTCGTTTACCGTGATTTTGTCTAACCTACCGTCTCTTGAAAAAGGTGATAGGAAGGAGAACAGAAGTACCAACAGCATAAGCATAGGCAACAAAAACATAGTTGTTCATCCCTTGAAGTGTGGCTGCTTTGTATAAAATGACTAAAGCCACGTCACTGAATTCATTGCTTGCAATCACCACAATTGGTAGAAAATCCATGTAAAAGGACCATCTTCTTGTCATCTTTCTATGTGTTTTAAGTTCTATACCTTACACAACAATGGCAAACCTTGTTGAAATTCAGAATATATGGTATATGTTCTTAATGATGATGATGATGAGTTTTTGAGTTGACCATCTTTTTAATCAAAAACCAAAATGAAAGTTAAAAGCTGGTTGTCTTAAATTAAGATACACTCAGAAGACTTTCTTATTATATTATTTTGAGTCATGTGATTAGTTTAATACTATAATTTTGATAAGATGGTGTTGACAAAATATCTTAAAAGTTTTGTAAATTAATAGTATTATTTTGTTACCATTTACATGGAAAATTGGGCATGATATCAATATAATAAAAAAAAATCTTTTCACATTGTCGCACTCCCAATTTTTCGATTTTAAAACTCAAAAATGAAAGATTTTTTAACGTGTTTCGTGCTTTTCAAATTAAATAATTGAAAATCTCGTAAGATATACGAGAAACAAGTAGAATAGAAAAAAAAATCTTGTATAACAACGGTGAAAATGACAACTTCACTGCCACGATAATTTAGATTTAGCATCTTCAAGAAAATGGCAAAGATTTTGATTTAGCATCACCTTTTTTTCCTAACAATAAACCACTTCCAAGAAGTGGCAATGATATCATATACCAAGTCATGGGCCCTATAAGATTTTGAAGAAAAAATAATGTCATTATATACCCCTAAAATTTTTCAAACGGTTGTGTGGTGTATCAAATAAGCATTAGACTTCTCTTTATAGAAAAATATAATACTGGGCAAGATTACACTCGTTCCCACTAACAGAAAAATATGATACCAAATGAAACTAGCAATCCACCTTCGAGCTACCAACAAAATAAACCATCCTCCACCTCTCTATAACCTGGGCATGCACCAAACACAATCAAATCAACATCCGAGCTACCACTCAAAATACCTCTTTTCGCTAGATTGTCGTGGATAGGTAACCTCTTGAGAATAAGTTGTCAACCAAAAGTTTGAACCTTTGACGGCGCTAAACTATCTCAATTTGCTTTCAAATCCCTACATATAGATGCATTCAAAATCCGAGGAAGAAGTTTTACGCACAACGCCCCTAAACTTTCCATCACCAAGAAAGAAGAAAGAAAAAGAAAAAAAGTCAATGGATCACCCATGTTAACGCCTTTTTTTATGGCAACTTGAAGATGAATTTGATTTGTGCTCTTTAAGCATGCAAAAATTATCATTAAGGACATCTAAATGTTTAAATTAAGAAGTAAATAGAAACAGGAACAATTGTAATTTTTCTAGGCAATCCTGTGTATCCTACCTAATTTCTACATATCTCCACTAGACGCATGCATGGTGCGAAAAGCAATAACTATATTTATGCATGATTTAATGAAAAAGCTACTATCTTGCAATTATTGAATAAGAAGAAATTAAATAATTAGCATACTAAAATGACAAACTTAATATTTTAGACAATGACCTCAATGGTGGTTAGATCTTGCTTAAAGAAACCAGCTCAAGTAAAATGACTTAGAGGACAGACTTAAAAAGACTGTTTGGTGGACCATGATGCACAAAACCTTTAATTAAGCATGTTCCTTCTATTTAATAATAATGACAATAATGTAACATCTAAATTTGTAGTACTAGTTTGGCCCAAAAAAGAAAATTTACACTAGATGTGTTTAAAAGTCTTCCACTAACCTAATTCCTATGAATTAAGATAAAGAAGCACCAATCTAAATACATAGTACTTTTGATGCTTTATTAGTGTAAATTTTTAATATATTCAATAAAAACCACAATTTGTAAGGCTTTTAAGTTAGATATGATAAAAATAAAAAATTAGTTGTAAAACAAATATGATTGAATGAAGGTGTAATTTTTTATACATATTTAGTACATATAAAGTACTAGTAATTCATATAAATAACTTATTCTTGTAGGTAACATCCTAAATAGAAGTATTCAATAAATCCAACAAAGATTTTGATTTTAAGTAACCCATAGGGTTAGAGAAAACCATAGTACTTACTTACATATTTCCTAATTCTACCAAACTTACCAGAATGTATCCCTTTTTCTTTTGTTTTCCCCCTCTTTTTTTGACTAATAAGTTAATAAGGAATTAAAGATGGCATCAATAATTGACATGCCACAGTCCTCAATTCGGGGTTTACAGCGACATAACGTGTAACCTACTACTTAAAAGATGATAAATAAGTACCCCTATTAAGTAAGCTGTTAAAAAATAAAGTACTCCTAATTGTAAACCTTTTATTCATTCATTTATTAACCTCATTGAGGTTATTTTTGTGGTGAAAACTTTTTTTTTGCACACATTCAGGTGGAGTAGTGCAAAGTTTGAATTTATTTTTGTGTGAGTTAATAGTCTATTATAGACTCAAGTTAACTACCACAAAATGAATTCAATAGTTTATTGTAAAGAAATTCACAAAAAAAAAAAAAATATTACAGGGACCAAACCCAAAACGAGGCATATTTGCAGGGATTAAAGCTATATTTTAGCCTAAAATTAATTTTGTTTTTGTTTTAACCCACTAATTTTCAGTAAAAAGAATCAATTATAATCCTGAGTTTATTAGAAAAATAAATATTTTTTCGATCTTTTTTATAAGAGATAAATAGGCGATCAAAACTTGATGTATTATGTTTATATTATATCAAATACATCTACTATTCTGGACTCATACAAAAAATATCAGAAGGAGTATAATTTGATCGAGCATTACGATAATTTAAATTTAAATTCAGATTCTAATAAACAGTTAGGTCATGCAAATTTGTGCCTTTTAACACAAGTTAAGGGCTTAAAATGGAATAAGAATAAGTTTTATATTAAAAATATAACTTTTGAAACTTTTAAAATATTAAATACACATTTTTCAAGAAAAAAACCTTTGCACATTCCGGTCATTATTACAAACAAAAATCAACATTTTAGATTTATTCAATAAATGATATATATGGTTTATATTAAAAACCACATCCACGTGAGCTTAGCTCAATTGGTAAGGATGATGCATAATATATGCAAGATTTGAGGTTCAAACCAAAAAAAAATATTAAAGACCACATACATTATTCACTGAATAAATCTAAAATATTAATTTTTACTTATAATAATCAAATAATATAGATTTTAACATCTTAACTTATCTCTAAACAATTTACCATGATTAAAGTTCGTTAACCATTTAGTCTCATGTTAAATTCTCTCCATGGTTAATTTTGGCTCTTGAAAATAAAATAAATTTATGTGGCATAAAACAAAACACATGCACAGAATCCACGCTCCTTTATTGCGAGTGAGATTGAAACTATTTCTGTTTCTTTTTGTCATCCCTTACCTCTCTCACTTTGGGAACTGCTTCCTTCCCACTTTCACAGTTTTTGGATTCTTTCCTTCTTACCATAAACCCAACAAATTTTGTCCACTTTTCTTTTGGATCCATCACACACTTCCAACACATTACAGTTTCACTCTTCACTTTTCTCTTTCACTTCTTGTTCCTTCATACTTCAAACTCACTTTCAAAACTTCAACAAAAACATGCAAAAAAAAAACAGTGTTCCATTTAGCTGAGTTAAGTTCTTAGTATTATTTTACCAAAAATCCATTATAGAAAAAAGATAAAAATTTGATTTTTATATTTTTTTTTGAAGTGGGTTTTGAGCCAATAGATGTGTAAGAGAGTGAAACATCATAGTACTGTACTTTGTTTTTTTTTTTTGGTCTGAAAATTTAAGATTAGTTTTTTTTTTTTTTTTTTGTTAGTACTTTTTGTGTTGTTGTTATTGTTGTAAGATAAGATGTGACTAGGATCTTGTTTGGTTGGAAGAGAATATTGTGTTTATGATTTGTTACTAGATTTAGATGTCAGAAACTATGTATCCTAAGTTGTTATTTGAACATACCCATTTAAGAATGTCTTTGATTAATCATCATCAAATTTATCAAAAAGATGGTTACTTTATAAATTTTCCACCACCATCATCACAATCTTCATCAAGTTCTTCAACAACATCAACAGCATCAGGAACAACAGCACCATCTTCATCTTCTAGTACTAAGATTAGTCCAGCTGTTCTTTTCATCATAGTGGTTCTTGCTGTTTTGTTTTTCATATCTGGTTTACTTCATTTGCTTGTTAGATTTCTCATAAAGCATCCATCTTCATCAAGTTCTTCTAATAGACAACATCATAATGAAATTTCAACTTCTGATGCACTTCAAAGACAGCTACAACAGCTTTTTCATCTTCATGATTCTGGTTTAGATCAAGCTTTTATTGATGCACTACCTGTTTTTCAATTCAAGGAGATTGTTGGTTTGAATGAGCCTTTTGATTGTGCTGTTTGTTTGTGTGAGTTTACTGAGAAAGACAAGCTAAGATTGTTACCTATGTGTAGCCATGCTTTTCATATAAGTTGTATAGATACTTGGCTACTTTCAAACTCTACTTGTCCTCTTTGTAGAGGAACACTTCAAACTAATGGATTTTCTATTGAAAATCCGATATTCGATTTCGATGATCTTAGGGAAGATGATGGTTGTCCTTGTAATGGAGAGAATAGATTTGGTACTAGACAAAAAGAAATTGTTGTTGATGAAGTTGTAGATAAAGGGGTTTTGCCAGTTCGACTCGGGAAATTCAAGAAGACGAATGTGGAAGTCGGTCGAGAGAATGAAGAAGTAGGGGAAACAAGTAGTAGTAATTTGGATGCAAGAAGATGTTATTCAATGGGATCTTATCAATATGTGGTTGGAAATTCAGAGTTAAGGGTAGCCTTAAACCATGAGAGTATAACTCATCATGATACAAGGATTATCAAAGGAATTGAAAATGGTGTTGAGAGTGATTTGGAAGGAAAGAAGATTAGTAATGTTAGTAAAGGTGAAAGTTTTTCTATTTCCAAGATTTGGTTATGGCCAAGAAAGGGAAAATTTTCTTCTAGTTCTTTAGAAGCTCATAATGGAATGACATTGCCATCTTATCTTAACAAAGATTTGCAGAATCATGGTGTATGAAATAATGAAAGGTATCTATATTAACTTTGTTTCTTCATTCACTTGATTATTCATTTCAATCCATTGATTGAAGCTGCTTCACTTTGCATTAGAGTTCCAAAAGAATTTGGTTTGCTAATTTTGAGATTGTGGCATAATATTTTGATGTATTATTAGAGAGAAAATATATGAAATACAGTTCCTTTCTTTGTTCAAAAAGATCTTCTGACTCCATTGTATGATGAAATTGGATTTGGTGATTGTAAATGTTAATCTGATCTTATATGGTTATACACAGTGAAAATCTTGTTTATGTTGAATCTTGATTCACTATGATGAATCCTCCTTATTCATTACAATGAATCACTAACTAAACTTTAGTGTAACCAGCCACTTTTTTCTTAACTGGTATAGTTAGGAACTTTTCTTTTGTCATTTGATTTACAACTTTGATCTATATTAGCTTATAATTTTGCTATGTCACTTGTTTTTGCTTCAAAATATCATATTTTTATTAGTAATGTATCTTGTAATTCATGATAATATTAGAATCGCAGTCAAAAAACAGTTCTTTCGATTCTTAGCATATGTTTGGTTACAATTTTGGAGGATCAAAAGTGATTTTAGAAGGTGTAGAATTGTTTTTATCATGTTTGGATGATTTAAAAGAAAATTGATTTTGCTTGTAGAATTGATTCTGCATGGAGCTAGAATTTGCAGTTTTTGGCTTCTGCAATTGATTTTAGTCCTTGTTAAATCCTCTTATACATATATCCTTCGAAACATAAATAACATTATATTCAACTCGTTTTTATCCGGAATCCGGAATCAATTTTACAGAATCAATTTTTGGCGCCGGGCAAAACCAAACATACAATAGTAAGAATCTGGATTTGATAAACATGGTGCAAACATCAACTTCCTAGTACAATGGAGAGATCCAAGGTAGTTGATTGAATTTGGTTTAGAGCCTAAACTGTTTCAAAGCCAGACTTGTCTCTTTCTATGTCAATGTTATCTTACCATCAATATGTCTAGTTGTCTACTAGATCATGTTGTGTGACAATTGCATTTGCTTTATAAGGTTTTTGGTTTTGTTTGATATTTCATTATCATTCCACATACTTTATAGGAGAGTGTGAATACAAACTTTTTTTATGTTGAATATCTTTTAGTTTTTGGACAGTTGGGCAGTGATAGTGAGGTCCACCAAAGTTGGTGTAATAGAAGAATATATCTATCTTTTTATGAATTTTGATTCAAAATATTGGTTGTAGATGCTTTTTATGGGGCCACTTTTTAATCCTCCCATCTGTCCATGTTGAAATTAAAAGACAAATTTTCTTTAATTTTGGTCATAATTACAATCAATTAATCTCAAAATTGACTTTAGGGAGGGGTGTTCAAAAAGAAAATGGCCATGATTTGCACTTTTAAGATTACTTAACTTGCAATCAAACACCAAGCTGTTGAGTTTTCTAGATTAATGATTTGATATACCATCAATATCAACCATCCAATAACACTATAGTCATGTGTTACTAACATTTTAGCATCTAAATATTTGAGGAATTATGGATTTAAGCACCAAAATTGAATCTATGTAATGAGAATTTGGTATTGAATGACAAAAATGAACGTCTCTGTGCAGTGAATTACATTTTTGGTTAATTTTATGATGCACAATTTTTTTTCCTATCATTTAATCAATAAGTCTAGTTATAATTTACTTGATCTAATAGTGGAACTTGATCAAATAATCAACACAAACTTGATCAATTAATAAAGGGGAAAAGATACATAAAAAATAAAAACAACACATAAGCAAATTGGATCAATTCAGAGGAGAGGGAATCCTTATTGATTATAATTATAATAAGTAATGCCCAAAAAAAATGTTTTGGTTGCACTTGTACATTGAGGTGGTGGCATCTTTTGTTCTTGTAGCTTAACTCTAACTTGTGAAGAGTTGGTTGGTTAGGTACTACTAGAATCTATTGATTGCATGCTAGTACTAACTTCCATAAGAGTAATGACAAATTTCATTTAAAAAAAGAAAAAAAATCCAAGAGTCCAGTACTCTCATTTATGAAATGACAATGTCTTCAATCTCAATGTATATTATTTAAATTGAACATTAACTCATCAACACTATACCCTAGAAAAATAATATTCCGTATGTCCTCGATACTTGACCTACTTGACAATTTTACACAGATTAGAAAAGTATAAAGATGAAAGAAAGGGAATGATATTTTTACTAAATTGCCCTTGTTATTATTTTGAAGCCTTCACTTTTAAGTAATGATTACTTTCTTTGTTCCACTACAAACTTTTACATGGAGATCACAAAAAGTATTTATAAGGGGTAAATTTGTCAAATTCTGCTTAAAAATCTGAGAAGGTCAAGTATTGTTGAACAAATATTTTTTTCCAAATAGGTCAAGTATTAAGGGACGGAGGAAGTATATGAATTGGGTTTGTGAGCATGGGATACATGCTCTATCCGATTAAGATCAGACGTCTACATTTAAAACTTGAATTTCAAATTTAAAAAATAAATCAAATCAAAACACAAAATCTAATTTTTGATTTTGATCGGAAAGTCCAACACACTTAATCCAAATCCAAAAAAATATACGGTAAAAGAGAAAGAAATAAAGAATGATATTTGTTTTAGACGGAGGAATGAATGAAATATTTTACATGTACACAGTTACCAACACAAATATATACTCCTTCAGTTACATTTATAAACAAAAAATAATCTTTTAAATTTATTGAATAATTAATATATCCGATCGGATGAATTATTTATAATTTCAACATTAATAAGCATAGGTATAATTGACTTTTTTTTAAAATAGGTATATCATTATAATTATGATGATTAATTGATTATCACTGTACCATAATAATAGAATTTGATTATAACTTTGTACCCAAAAAAAAAATGAATTTGATTATAACTATGGTGATAATGGGTGGTGTGGAACTATGGGCTAGTATTTGTTATTGGTTGGGCCCAAAGCTCTGCAGGTCAGGGTACAACTGTGCATGCTACTGTCACTGTTGGAAATTGTCAACGACCTTTGCTCACAAATTTCAAGTTCACGTTCTACTAGCGCGTGTGTTACTATTGTTCATGGAAATACTATTAAGATAAGATAAGATAAAAAAAAAAGTTTTTTAACACTCACAAATCCACATAAAATGTTTGGGTGATATTGAGGTTTGATGATTTTATTGTATTTTTTATAAGAGAAAAAGATACATGAATTGATTAAAATAAGATCTTGTTAACTTGTAATTGGAAATATAAGTTATGTAAAATGTGAGGACTATTTTTTAAAGTCATATAAAATGTAGGGAAAAAAAACATATTTAACCTTAAAATAATTGAGACCCATTAACCACCACATCAACATTCCGTTAGAGAATTAATTTTGATAACGGAGATAAAATGTGAGGATTTTAAAAACATTTAATGAAATGTAGAAATTATTTTTTAAAGTGGTGTAGAATGTAAGGACTAAAAACATATTTAACCCAAAAAAAAAAAATTATGGTATATTTGTTAGGAGGCGTTTCCAATAGGTTTTTGGATTTTTCTTTATTTTCAGGGATGTATGAGTTTTACATTGGGGCTTCCCATCATCCTTTGTTTGTTGCTAATGTAAGACTCCGAGCCTAGTATTCCTTGTGCTGGTTAAGATTCATTGTTATCTTAATAAATTCCATTTTAGCTTTTTTTTTTTAAAAAAAAAATTGATCACTAAAAAACATTTACAATCTCAAAATAAAAAGTATATATTCTTCATCCTCCTCCATTTACCTTTTTTCCCTTTTGTAATTTGTTCGCATCTGGATCTTAATATCAATAAATATTTCTCCAATGTCCCTTTGCTAGACATTTGTGGTCTTGGCTGGTTAACATTCTTAACACCAATTTTAATTTCTCTTCTCTTGAAGATTTATGGAAGATTGGTAGTTCTTACACCCCACAATGCAGGTTAGCCATCAAGGCTTGTGTGATCAATATTATTTGGTGGGCTAGAAACTTGATTAGATTCCAAGATAAAAAAAACTCACTAGAAATCAGCCATCATCACTATAATTGCTAATGTTTCCATGACAGGGAACACTACTAAACTTTGTTCTTCAGTCAACATGACCGAATTTTGCAATCCTTAAAGCTTTGAACATTAACATCCACCCTCCAAAGGCTCCTCTCATCATTGAAGTTTTATGGATCCCTCCTCTCTTCAATTGGCTCAAGATTAACACTGATGGAGCCTACATAAAAAATTCAGCTAAAGCTGCTTGTGGAGGCATAGTTAGAGACGCTATGGGAGCTTGCATTGGCTGTTTTGCTCAAGATATCCCAAATTGCACTTCTGCTTTCTTTGCTGAAATTTTTGCTGTCATTGTTGCTATTGAACTAGCTGTTGCTAATCATTGGATGAACCTATGGCTCGAAACTGATTCCAAATTAGTGCTTCTGGCTTGCAAGGATGCTTCTATGGTTCCTTGGATCATTAGAAATAGATTGTACAACTGCATGGAGGCTACTAACAACATGCTTTTATTGTTAGTCGTATTTTTAGGGAAGGGAACACTTGTGCAGATGGTTTAGCTAACTTGGGTTTAGCTCTCTCTTCACATGTGTGGTTCCTTAATGTCCCGGATTGTATTGGAGCTGAATTTGTTAGAAATAAGCTAGGTCTTCCTAACTATAGATTTGTCTCTTTTTAAAAAGGTCTTGACCTAATTCCCCTTTTCTCTTTGTATTTCTTTTTTTATTTGAAGTTGAAGTAATGCTCTCTGCATTACCTTTTGTTTAAAATATATATATATATATATTTCTCCACTGCGTTTCAAATATAACATGAGTTGGTGCATTACCTTTTGTTTAAAATATATATATATATATATATATATATATATATATATATATATATATATATATATATATATATATATATATATATATATATATATATATATATTTCTCCACTGCGTTCCAAATATAACATGAGTTGGAGCAGAGTTCTTCATATGTTATTGTCCTTTATTGCAAATCTAAGATAAAAACACTTTTTTCTAAATAAGATAAAAATACATTTGTGTGTTGTTAATAGATACAAGAATATAAATAAATATTTGCAGTGGACTAGGCATATGTTATGTGAGCTATTCTTACTTGAACACAAATATAAATGAAATATGTTTGGACACACTCACATAAATGGAGAAAAATAAATGAGAAATAATTTAGTCAAATCATTCATTCATTTATTATTTTAATTTTTGTATTCATGTGTGCCAAATCACCTTTTATTTATGTTTGCGACTATGTTAGAATTTCTCTATGTTAGGGAAGAAACAGGTAGAACGATAGGGAAGCGATGGAACAAACCTGAAGCAAAAAAGAGAAAATGCAACATTAATTGATGAAGGATGTGTATAGGAGGATCAAATGGCGAGTTTATTCAAGTAAAGCAAACATGGATACATGGATTACCACCATCTCATGAGGCGGAAGTTTTGGGGTTAATCGAAGCAATAATTTAAATTGGAGAATTAGGAGTCATTATGGTGTCAATTGAACTTGATTACAAGCTAGTGGTTGACAGTATAAACAATGTTCTCAATTCCTTTTTTGAATTTGGTGCTATTTTGTTTGTGATGGTTTGGTTTAGCAAGTGTACTGAATTGTCGTTAAGTAGTAATATTTATAAAAGCTTGTATCTGTATGAATTGTGAAATTCTGACTTATCGACTACATGATTATGATTAGGATAAGTAACTCGGGGGTTGCACTTGGAAATAGTTGATTGACTTGAGGAAATAAAACAAATAAATCATTGATTAGATTATGTTAGAATATCTTCTCTTTCCATACGTGCTTATTTAGTTTCACGACGTTTTAACAAATGTAGCTAAGTCCAATGTCTTGGTTAATATAGTTATCAACCAATGAGGTCTTTAAATTGATAGCACATGTTGAACTCACACCTTTATTGCGTATAATTCAGCTTCTTATCAACTGAAACAACATGCACTGGCCTAAAAATAATAATTTAATTTGTTCACTCTGTCTCAGGAAAATTAAGTAAATGAACATGATGTTTAATAGAAAAATAGAGAAGAAGAATACCTTGATATCTTAAAAAAAGAAGCGAGTATTCAATACTTATAGAACAATATTAGTCAAAAATTTAAATTTATTTAAAAATAATAAAATATAAAAAGTAATGTGACGTCAAATGATCAAACTTTGAGTACAAAAGTTATGGAATATTCCTTATAACACGGTATTGGAACAACGGATATAAATAAAATAAAGTCACACAACATAACATAGTACTCCCCTAAAAAAAACATAACAAAGTACTAAAATGCCAAATAGATCGGAAAAATAAATATTCCCTATTAAAAGAAACGAGATAAAAAAGTATCATATAATCATCTGCATTGCCTCACAGGAGTGTTCCAATTTGTGTTTCTCACGCGGAAAGAGGTGAAGAACTTTCAAATATCAAGCACATGTTCATCTACGAGTTATTGTTTTATAAGCATTTTGTTCAACCTGCAAGCAAGATTAAACGATTAAAATATTCATTATTTTGAAAACTATCCATGTATCTATCAAAAACTAAAATTATTTGGGTTAAATTAATGATATGATCAAAGAGTGTCAACTATTAACTTTGAAATCCCAACATATTATTGTCTATTGTAACTTTTGTAAGAGCAATACAGTAGCAATGTTAGAAACATTCTGGCACAAACCAAAATTTTATGGACAGGGGAGTTAGACAATTTCGTACCTTTTCTAGTATTTCAAGCAAGTTATCATCATCAAAATTTAAAAAAGGTGGCGGTCTAGGATAATCATCCAATACACCAGTCAAAGAAGGAGATGAACTACTACCTGCATTGATTAATTCAAACTATACTTTGTAACTAAGAATACATTTTTATATGTAACAATTGAAAAATGGGTCACATTAATCCACATAAACATAAGAGAGAATACATACCTAAAAACAAAGAAGCATGAGAAGACTCTTCTGGAAAGCTAAAATTTCTAGACAATAGTTCATTAGAAGAAGTCTTTGTATGATCCAGAATTGCTCCATTCACAGAACGTGAGTTAGGTTCAACATTAGTGATTGGTGTAACATATGCATCTCCGATATTTGGATTAACCCCCGCAACTTTTCCATCAGCACCAAACATGAGAGGAGAAGAACTTGAATATCTAGGTTTTGATATGTTTGCCCCCCAACTGATTCCTTGTTGTAGACTCATGTTTGTATTTTGAGTATTATAAGGCACACTTGAAATATCTCCATGAAAAGACATATCAATAATACCAGATGATGACCCACCATTATTAAACGCGTTAGATAAATTTGAATCCACACCATGTAGAATAGCATCTCCGATATTTGGATTAACCTCTACAGCTTTTCCATCAATGCCAAACATGAGAGGAGAAGAACTTGAATATCCAGGTTTTGATATGTTTGCCCCCCCACTGATTCCTTGTTGTAGACTCATGTTTGTATTTTGAGTATTATAAGTCGACACATTTGAAATATCTCCATGAAAAGACATATCAATAATACCGGATGATGATCCACCATTTTTAGTATTAGATAAACTTGAATCTACACCATGTAGAATATTTTTTAGATTCAAGCCTTTTGAAGTTTGCACATCAACATGATAGCTTGTTGGATTCTCAGATACTGTATAAAAAAAAATTACATTTAGAGCCGGAAAACAAAATAGATTACAATTGAACTTTGAATATCATACTTAGAATAATAAATCATGTAACTTCATTGCTTTCAATTCCAAAACAATAAATGTCTTTTTTAAATTTTCAGAATTATAAAGTTCATAAATATTGTCTTTAAACCATGTCATATTATACTAGAGTTGCATATAAGTGTCAGAAAGTAAGAAGAAACCTACTAGAATTGATATGTGATCCATTAAAATTTGGTGGTGATGGAACAACGTGATACTGAAATCCGATAGATGTAGGAAATGATGAAACTTTTATTTGTTCCGAGTCCATTAATTTCTTTTATTTATCCAACAATGTGTTGAACTGTTCAATTTGTTGCTTCAACGCCAATCTTGTGTAATAAGCTTGAAAGAACTCAGGATTTTCTTCTTTAAGCTTTTGCCAAACTAAAAAGACGAGAAGGAAAAAGAAACTTAATAAAACTATTGCGGTTTTTATTATAACAAAAATGTAAAAATCGTTGGGATGGATATACATTGAAAGTCTATAAATTAAATTATCAATTGCAACTTGTGTGTGTGTGTGTGTTTTTATTTATCAACCTCTTAAAAATGATAGTCCAAATATTAAACCATAGCAATTATAAAGGCAGTGATGGAAAATGTAAGATTAAATAAACAAGAATTGAAAATTAAATAAAACATGTTACATTTATGGAACCGTACTCTAGTTGTATCTAATCTAAGAAAGCTTTTTTAACCATTAATTGAATTCACTGCATATATAAAGCAAACAAGCTAGTTTCTTTATTTTGTCACTGCACACATTCAAAAATTATTCAATTTCTTTAATTTGAAGTTTTAATGAAGAAAAATGTTTCTTATTTTTGAAGTATCAACCTAACCAATCATAAAAATACAGAATAAACAATCATGAACAAGAGTGCACAACCCCGAATATTAAACAAGCTCCTTTCAAAATATAACATATTTTGACTTCTTTTTTTTTACAAAATAACATAAAGTAGTGGCAACGTAATCAAATGAACCAGAAAATAATATTATCATTGTTACTACTTAGAACTTGAGACTAAATATCAAGCACATAATAAAAATTCTTCTTGAAAACTCTCAATTTCTTCTTAAAATCTTATTCTTAACTATCATTGTTGTACTATAATTAATCTTTTCATATTGAAAAACATAGCTATTGTAAAATTAGACCTCGGTCATATTTCAGAAATCTATGCTTTATTTAGAACAAAATATAAACAAAATATCAATAATTAAATGATTTATATTAAAAAAATATTTCAATTAAATTTTTAATCAAGTTAGATATCGTAGAATACATCAAAAGTAAATTAACAAAAA
This sequence comes from Medicago truncatula, assembly GCF_003473485.1. NCBI lineage: Eukaryota > Viridiplantae > Streptophyta > Magnoliopsida > Fabales > Fabaceae > Medicago > Medicago truncatula. Next base: position 1,769,423 of record NC_053047.1, on the reverse strand, counting down.
TAGAAGAAAATAACTTTATTACCGATTTCAGTGAATTCAGGCTCAATATTTGCTTTCTCTAGTAATGTTTTCAATATTTCTTTTGGACTCATATACAATTGCATGCATCGCTCTATGAGATTTTTCACCTGTAATGAGGCATATAAATTTGTTGTTAGCAATTTCTCATACATGTAGGGTGAACCAAACAGAATATAGAATAAGTAAGAGATTTCAGGAAAGGGAAATGAGGGAAAAGAAGGAACACAATTACGCAACACTATTGGTAAACCTTTGATAACTTATCAAGTCTTAATATTAACCCAACTATGAAAAGTCATGTGCTCCTCGAACCTAGCTACTGATTCGAAATATTGTTGTTACATAGCCACACTATAGATATGTTACATTGGAGAATTTGAATAAACTGCCATTGTTATTCTATTTAGTGCAAAAAAAAATTATGAAATAACATATGTAGCGGAGTTATAGCAGTGTTGAGTAGTGGAATTTGACCAAACCACTATTTTTCGCGATTCCTAATTGACAATACTGAGCTGAGTAATAACGAAAACCTCGTCTATAAAAAGTCAAAACTACATAAAACCAATACACATACTATTGTATTATATTTGTTGTATTAAAAATAAATTGTCTAACCCATAAGTGCAATTCTCTAATCCATATATATATTCTCAACAACCTTAATAAAACAATACTCGTTAAGGACATTCCCATTATTTTTTATAATGAAAATAAATATAAGAAGAGCACGTGAAATAAAGAAGGCAAAGATAAAAATAATGACTATATTTACTTACACACTAATCAAAACATTGTTTTTTAGAGAAACAATGGAAAAAGATGAAGAATTCTTCACATATTCAAATCACTAAAGAGAGATAAAATCATTAATTACCATATCAACATCTCGATCAGTAATAACACGCTTCATGGTACTCCTTGACATATCGTAAATTTCAAAGATCCAGTTACCAACTAACTGATGACATGAATAAAGTAGAATAAATGTTAAGTCCTTTAAAAAAAAAAAGAATATACGTTAAGTATTGCAAAACATAACAGGCAAAATACACACATCAAAAGTAAATGAAAACCAATCATAAACAATACTCACGATGAAAATAAGAATGTAAAAACGATCAAACGATATATGTGTGTTTGTGTGTGTGTAATCTAAATCTATATGTCGCAAATAAATTAAAATATGTTTAACTGCATCAGATTCTATCAAACTAAAAGAAAATATGGTAATGAGTTACCCTACAATCAAAATATTGAAAATAGACAGAAACATAAAAATCAACTAAAAATACATGCATACATTGGAGTAAAAAATAGGTACCTGTGTGTGAGAGAGAGAGAGAGGGAGAGGGAGAGGGAGAGGGAGAGTGAGTGAGAGAGAGAGAGATAGAGGAAAAAAGGAAAAAACGACGAAGGAGAAGTTATGTATTGGGGCTATGTTTTGTTTAGTATGACAAATGTTAGAGTGAGATGGTAAATGTCTTTTGTTTAGTCATCTTTGGACGTATCTATACTTAAATTTATTTAACATTTACAATAATCTTCGTCAAAAAAGAAATTAAAAAAAAAAGTAGATTTTAGTTTAGGATTTTACTTTATATATATAAAAAAAGTCAATTATCATCATTTGACTGATTTATTTAACAATTACAATAATCCTCGTCAAAAAAGAAATTTGAAAAAATAGATTTTAGTTTAGTTTTTTACTTTTATAAATAAAAAAAAACAATTATGATCATTTAACTGATTTATTTAACAATTACAATAATCTTCGTCAAAATTTATAAAAAAAAAAATAGATTTTAGTTTAATTTTTTACTTTTGTATAGTAAAAATCAATTATGATCATTTGACTGCTTTATGTAACAATTACAATAGTCTTCGTCAAAAAAGAAATTTTAAAAAATAGATTTTAGTTTAGTTTTTTACTTTTATATAAACAAAAATCAATTATGATCATTTGACTGAAATTTAAATATTGTGAATTAATTTTTAAAAAAATATTGTGCATTAAATATAGATATTATTTTAAAACAAAAAAATTAATATAAGTTTTTAAGGATTAAAAATTTAATATTTGAAAATAAATTTATGTTTAGTGACTATTATTTTCTTCTCAAAAAGTAGGGCCAAAGTATAATAATTTCTTTATGATATTTTTTTATTAAGTTTTCATACCTATATCTAATCTTATATGATATGTGTCCAACACTAAAGTATGAATACATCTCTCAGTTGAGATTCGAACCTTGATTCACTACATTGTGAAAAACTATCTCTTTCTAATAATTTGAATTCTTTTTTTTTTTTTTGTCAAGTAGTCTTGTGGCTAAAAATTCACCTCTTAAAATGAATAAGTGAGGTGTTCGAGGTTTATACTTTGGCATCTGCAAATAAATGCAATATCCCTACCAATTGATTCAAGAGTGAATTATGTATTTTATAGCTTGTTATACCATACGATTTATTTGTCTTAAAATTATAGCTGTCAATTGGGCTGGTCTGACATAACCCACCTCGGTTCGGTGGGTTGTTCATATAAATGAAGACACACTTGATTTATGGGCTACCGAAATTGAGCCAACTCAATTAGTAATTGGCTGCATGGTCAATTGGGCCAACCCGGTCTGTAATTTCAAATGTATTATTATTATTTTTTTTATAAAAAAGAAAGATGCAATGAACAATACATCTACCAATTACATTTTTTTTAATAGAAACATATCACATAAATTATTATTTATCAAATAAATCAATGTGTTCATAAACTTAGTCACATGATATATAAAACATTTATTAAATCAACATCCATGAAGGATAAATAGCAAAAAAACATCAACGCAAAAATATAAAGTATTTATCACAACTCACAAAGTGCAATCTTGAAGACAAAAAATTATGTCTTGCATAATAAAATAATGGCTAAATTGCATTTTTGGTCCCTTAACTATTTAGGTGTATCTCTTTGGTCCCTTAATTAAAATTCGATTTATTTGGGTTCCTTAACTTCTCTTCGTTACACATTTTGGTCATTTCCGTTAGTCTTAATTCAAAAACGTTAAGTTTTCTTCATTTTCTTCTAGATTTTTGTAGGCATCTAATGAGTCGTATTCATGTTTAAAATTCTTGAGATTTTGTTGTCTTTTATTGTAGGATTGTTAGCTATGTAGGCATCTAATGAGCATGAATTGGGTCCAATGGTTGAGTCGCGATCGACTGTGGTTGCCAGTGCCAATATTAAATGCCACCATTCTCTTTGAGTTCCTGATGATCTTCTACGTAAGACTCTGTCTGTAACGAACAGAAAGTTATATGATATGTAAACTAGCGTGAGTTAACTCACACTGGGTTTATAACCTGCGTGAGTTAACTTATGTTGCGTGACTTAAGTCACGCATGTGTAAAATTAAGTCATGTTTGATTTACACATGCGTTAGTTAACTAACGTAAGGGCATTTTTGACATTGCTGCAGGGTGCGAGTGAAAAGTGCAGGGTGAAGAGCAAAATTTAAATAGTCTTGTTAGAATCAGGTTTACGATAAGAATCCAACCCAAAAGATTAATTCATCATGAGCGTAAGCCTCATAATTTGAGAATCCAACCCAAATAGTCTAGCACAAATACACAATTGAGGTATGTTCCCATTCCAAATAACCCCAACAGGGTCTTTTAATAACACGACATGGCGGTCAGATCTTTGAAGACTCGTGGTTGTATCGTGTTTGTGGTTCTCTTAACGGCAGTCCAATGCTTACCTTGTGGAGGGAAGATTTGTGTTGATAATTTTTATGAGCTGGGTTTCTTGGTTGCTTCAGATTCAGGTTCACGAAAAACTTGACAGCAGCGGAGAAAGATTCATTGTTGAATCTTGTTGGTTTTATCACACGTGGGGCTAGGGTCCTTTTCCTATGGCTAGTTGAGCATATATATATATATATATATATATATAGTAGACATATCAAGTGAGAGGACATTTTAAAATGAGAGATGAGAGGAATAAAAAATGACCATTAGATTAAACTCTACGGTGCAGATTAGACAGTGCACAGATCTAGAAAGAGCACATGATTTTTTTTCTACCTTCTTTCCTCCCTTAACCCTTCTCCTTCCTTCATCGTTCTCTCTGTCCTAACACATCTCCATGATTCTTTTCTATACTTTCTCTCAACAAGTTATATCAATCCAAATCTCCTTGTTCCAGCAAAAATATAATATCTTTTAAATTCTTGGTATGGTTTTGGCTATCTTTGTTCAATCTATATCAACTAAAACCCTTTTTTTCAAACTCCAGCTCTAGCTTAAAAACAACATAGAAACTAGAAGAAATTCATGGACTTTTTAGTCGAATAGAAACATTCAAAAAAAATCAAAAGAAACATTAAAAAAAAATAATTTGTTATAAATTTTTATTACTAAAATATTTTATATTATTTTAATTAGACTGTTAATTAACCATAACCTATTATTATGTTTTATAACTTTTATTTAATCAAAGTTAAATACTTTTGATTAATTCACAATGTAAAAATATTTATATTGGACGTGCTTATCAATTAATTAAAAAAAAAAAAATCTAAATTAGATATATGGTCCCTTAATTTATTAATCATTTTTATTTTGATCCCTTAATTAATTCTTGTTACATTTAGACACCTTAGGTATACCTCCGTCAATCAAATAAATCTTTTATGTTAAATTTTGTAAAAAAACTATTAATCTTCATAATTAAACCTATAATCCATCACCCCTTCACCATCCTTCATCGTTAAACCTAGAAGAAAAAAACTCAACAAATGCAATAATCCAATTTAAACTTCAATGTTCGATTTTCTCCAAAATTCAAAATCCTAACGCCAAAAAAACCATACTCTTTGAAAGCTCCAACAAGAGTAGCATCTAGCAAAGGCTTCAAAATTCTTTTTTGACAACAAATTTGCATAAAAGTTGGCATCTCTAAACCAATGTTGAACAATGGCAAACTAATATGAAAGATGAAGTAAATTAAGAACCTCTTCTAGAATAGATTTGAGATAAGATACAGAGGCAGAACGATTGAGGACAACGAGACAAGATACAGAGGTAGAACGATTGAGTACAACAATTGTAACAATAATATAATTTGATTAAAAAATAGCACGATTAAGATGAAGATGACGAACAATACACATAACATGAACTAAACCCCACCCTCTTCACCCTAAGAATTATTGGAGCCAAGATTGCAATATATATTTTTTTTGGATAAGACCACCCTGAAAGTACTTTTTTTTTAATTTTTTTTTTTTAAGAAACCACCATTAGAGTTACACATTAGAGTGCTATTTAATAGAGTTTATTGTGATACACTGTCAAAATAAATATACTTTACACTACTCCCTCCATTTTTAAATATAAGCAAATTTTACTTTTTAAGTTTATTCAATTAATGATGTATGTGGTCCATATTATAAACCACATACATTGTTAATTGAATGAATCCAAAAAATAAAATTTGCTTATATTTAGAAACGGAGAGTCCTCTGTAACCATAAAAAGAAACGGAGAGTCCTCTTAAAAAAATGCTTACACTTTAGATTAGAAGTAGTGTTGTAACAAAAAAAATAAAAATTGCAAGTGTACAATACTGATTGGTAAATGAATGTATCGCAATCCAAAAACGTATAAATAAGATGACACAAGTCTCTGCATCTCTTTATACAAAAAACAAAAAATGTATCACATGTTTCTTTAAATCTCTAATATATATGAATCAAATCATTTTTTTATTTACATATTCATTTGCCACCTTCTTCGTGCTATCGACCTAATTCCTAACTACACGAAATACTTCAATAAGATTTTACAAACTCCCAAAGATTATTCTAATTTCTCCCATTAATTTTTTTCTCAATGCAATGTGCATCAAATTACAAAAACAATAAAAAATACTCAACAAAAAAATAAACTAATTTCAATAACTAATAATGCGACGAAAACAAAGCATATCTCCGTGAAACTCACGTGATCACCGGCGCTTCTTTCTTTAAATCCATCGACGATTTCTCCGTCACCGGAACCGCTGCATATCTCGCCGAAAAACCACCATAACCGTAAAAATTACCATCTTCTCTGGTAGCGCCGTCGTCGAAATTCAAAGCATAACTCGACGGATCATAATTCAACGTACCTTGTTTAACATAACTATTCCGATTCTTACCGAATCGACGAATGAACGTTTTCCATTTCGGACCTGCAACAATCTCTGACAATTCACGTACCTTCATCCATCCACGAAACCACCATTGATGATGATGATTCTTCTCCGGTGATTGTATCTGAATCCGTTCCCACCATGACGGTGATGATGTTTCTGATGAGAAACATGGAATTGGAAAACAGATGCATCCTCTCTTCCGGAATGCAGTTTCCTGCATGTCTTCGTCGTTGTCGGTGGTGGTTTTTGTTATCGGTGCCGGTAATGGAGACATTCTGGCTGGAGAAGAAGAGAACGAAGAGAGATAGGGTTAGTTTAGTAATTTTCTCTCTAGCTTTCTCTTCTTCTTCGTTACGTTTGGGTTTGGGAGGGTGTATATATAGCGGTGGCGGTTATGACTGTTCGAGTGTAACAAATTTTTACTTAATTACCGTTTAGTAAAAGGTGTGTAATTAGTGTTAGTGTTTTTTGTTTTTGTACAACGTGATTAGTGTTTTTACTGTTTATCTAACTAATAAGGAGTTTGTATCTTTCTGGATAAAAAAACGAGATTTTATCTAGATAAATCAAGTAATAATTATGCATGCTTTTTTTTTTTTGTCTTAATGGCAAAGTATATACACTTCATCTTGTCTTTATTATAAGAAATAAAATCAAAAAAATATCAAAATCAACGAAATCATTAATTAATGTAATTTTTTAAATATTTTTACAAATATACTCTCATACAAAATGTAAAACATTAAATACTTCCATTAATATTAAAAAGAGAAATATTAAATGAGAGATAGAAAAGTCTTTTAAACAATAACTGATACTTAAAAGTTGTGATATTTTTTTATAAATATGACATTTTTCTTTTTAAATTCTTTTATAACAAGGATCGAAGAGAGTAGTATATACTTTGAATGGGGTATGTGAGCACCAACAAGTGCCATAAGAAAAGTGAATTAGCAAAGTGGACAAACCAGTTGAAGGCCAATTCAAATGCAATGTTGATGCCTTTTTCTCAAATTCTCTCGACAAGGTAGGTATTGAAGTTTGTATACGGGACGTAGAAGGAAACTTTGTCATAGCAAAAAGCGAATGGATTACACATTTACTTGATGTGGATTGGGTGAAGCTATATGACTGTTTTTTTTTTTTTTTTTACGATAATGAAGCCATATGACTTTATCTGCAATGCAATGGGCAAAAGATCGCAACGTTGTGAATATGAATTTCAAAATCGATTACAAAGTTGTAGGCTTGTAACAGATAACATATATGGTAGGGATGTTGTCTTTAGATTTTATGGCAATAATCAAAGATTGTAGACAATTGTTGGTCACTGATTTAATAAACTCTGATGTGAAGTTTATACGAAGATAAGTCAATATTGACCTTGTTTTGAGTTCACCAATTTAACGAACTCTAATCTAAAATATGTTTATTAATCATAATGTTTTTAATATATATACTAAAATAAAAAATAAAGAAATATTAAATGCGTGTTGAAAGTTCTTTTGTGAAAAGCATTCACGTTAGAGTTTGGAATTTTTTTCTTCCAATAATGAACAATATATTGATATTCAAGATAATAGGAATATTACTCATTCGTTATTTGTAACCGACACTTTAAAGAGTGTCCGGGATACTCGTTAACTTTCAATAATGAACAATATATTAATCATTTTATTTTTGGACAGAATCTATGATTAATCATATCAACTAAATAATTGGTCAAAACAAAACTCGAGTAAACTAAAAAATCACTGATTAATCATTAGATTAGCTTACAAGGTTTGGTGGTTAACATACTTTAGTAGCCACGCACAGCTGTGATTTCAAGAAAACCAACAAATAATGTGAATTAAATTAGCACACCAAATCCAAAAGTGTACATTATTTGTGACGTGTTACTTTCCTACAAGAATATATGTGGTAAGTTGTTAAAATATTACTCCAGCCTAATACTGCTAAACGAGGTAAGGTAATCACCTTTTCAAAGGAATATAATATTTTATCACTATAAATAAAAAATCAAATGTATATATTTTGATTTATATATAATATATAAATTGGAATACGTTGACAAGTTCTAACTTATCCAACATTTTTTTTTTAAATAAACTTATCCAACAAAAAAATATTAAAATTGTTAGGTTGGACACTGTAATAAAAACTCGACTATTATAAATTTTCTATATATTATTATTTCGTTTATCTATCAATAAATAATTAAAATGAATATATTTATGCCTCGTACTAACACAGTGTGTGAATTCGACGCTAGATTTAAATAAAAAAAAAGGAAGAATAAATTTATCGAAGAAAATAAAAAAGTAAAAGGAATACATCTCGATCTCAATTTTAATAACTGGAAATTTGTCAATGAAAAATGTACTCATTTACCTGATTAGGTACAAATACCTACCTACTCATTTATACAAATTATTTTCCTTAAATTGCATTTTTTTTTTTGGTAGATAGACGAAATGGCAAAGCCATTATAAACTCACACACACAAGTGGAGGTACCGGGGTTCGAACCCCGATCATGGCATCCGGCCTAACAATATCGACATTTTTGCCAGTTAAACTAGGACTTCTAGATCCTTAAATTGCATCTTACTATAGAATCTTAGGAATAATTTAAAGGGGTTCTGTTGACCAAAGAATATTTTTAAAGGGATTGCATGATAGACCACTTTTGTTTTTTGGTTACCACATTATGATAGACCACTTTGATAAGTAATTCTATGTAGATTATTATTTTAAAATTATTCAAGTATTGAAAAAGAAAATGTTGCAGCAACAAAAATACAATGACACCCATGAAGCATAATCATAATTTTTTATTTTTCACTTTCATTGTTGCTTCTCTGGCTTTGTTGGAAATCTAATCGTACTACACTTTTTTTTAAGGAAATAGTAGCAAACATTTTTTATTACTCACAATCTAATTGAAAAATCATAAGGTATATATATATACACATTGTGCTCTTTTAATTTTTCTTTAAATTATTCCTTTGCTTTTTGATTTGCCACTACAAAATAAAAGCAATACTACAATTCCCTCACAAATCCCACTTTTCTTTTTGCTTTATCCTTTTTTTTCTTGATAATTCATCTTATCATATTTCAATATTTACTAAGAAACTTTGTCCCCTTTTTTAAAGTAGATGATATTCTTGGTATAAATTAAATAGTTATGGACACAACTGCGACGACTAATTTTTTGACTTAGATAGAAATATAAGAACAAACATTCTCAATTTCTCATTCAAGAGTTTTAATACTGCTACATTCTCCGGTAGATAATATAAAACAAAAGTACTAATTATCACTTCATGAACTTTGATGCTACAAAATCAACACACTAATCTTCAATAATTATGAGAGTAACCAACATAATTTAACCTAGGACGAATATTATGGTGGCTAAATTTTGGATCACCATAATCAACAGCCTTTATCACCATAGCCTCACGTCTTCCATCATGTTCTTGAACTGCACCAAACACAATCTCATTTGTTTCACAATTCTTCTCATAGTAACTCGATGGAGTAGTCGAAGAATAATGACTTTGCACCTTCGAATGTTGTGGTTGTTGATGATGATTTTGATGTTGTTGTTGTTCTTGATGATGATGATGATGATGTTGTTGTAGTTGTTCATGATCATAACTTTTGTCTAACATGTTCAAGTATGCACGATTGTGCTTTGAAATTGTACTTTCTGTTTGTCTATTTATCGGCACAGGCGGAGGGAAAATATTTGTTTCATAGAAACCGTTATCTCTTGTTTTTTCCAACATTTCCAATTCTTTGTTTGTGTAAGGATATGTTTTCCTTTGTGTAGGTGTTTTTGTTTCCATATTAGGAGGTGGTTCGTCTCCGTCCGGAATCACAAAACTTTCTTGCATTGGCCATGAATTAGAATGTTGTCTATTTGCATAGTGATATTGTTGTTGATGTTGTTGGTATTGATGATATGAAAGTGGTTTTCTTTTGGATCCTAAGAACAAGCTTAAAAATATTTCCCCCATTGATGAACTTGAGTTCACTAAAAGCCTTCCAAGAGAAACAAAGAAACCTTCATCATGTTTCTCAAATTCATCTTCATTTGGGATTAAAGGAGGCCTAACTGATTTAGGAGGAGGCCTTTGTTGTGATGCAAATGGTGTTCCTTTTGTTCTTATATGCGCCCTTGAATCCTGAAAATGTAACAAGATTATGAAATTTTAGGTTATATGCTATAACATGTTTAGAACTAAAGGTAGCGATATAGGCCACGATATAACAATTTTTTACGTTGCCAAAATTACAACGCAGCCACTTTTGACGTTGCATCAACCACATTTGATTGTAATTCTCCGCAATATTAAGGATTGCAGCATGACTGCAATCGTTACCATGACCACCATTTAAAACCCTTACTATATATTTTGAAAACTCGGTATCTGATTCAAGGGTCAACTAATCTGAGGGATAAAAAAATCTGTCACCCTGAGGGGTCATTGTATAGAAGATAATAACTTACATCTGAAGATGAAAACATATCCGTCACCCTCCTCTTAAGTAATGCTAACATATAACCAAAAAATCCAGCAGAAACAAGAGCAGCTATTCCTGTAATGTTATTATTTGCACACAAATTTTAGATTAGCATGCTCCTATAAAATAATAAACAAATGAAAATAAATACTAGATATAAGATTAAATAAGGATCATAATCATATCATACCTAAGGGGAAACTATTGTCATACTCATATTCATCATTAGTAGTAGTAGTACTAGTAATGCAATCATCTTGATTGAGTTGTATCTCTCTAATTGCTTGATTTCCTCTATCATCCACCAAAAGAGAGCAACTACTTCTAGCATAAATTAAATCAAAATCATTTGAAAACTTTGCATCCTCACTTGGACCATCAACATGGCCTCCTAATTGGCCTCTTTTTCCTCCACCTGCAATGGTTGTTACCCCTATACAAAAAGCATGTCATAGAGTTTAGGGTTACGTTCCGATAAACAATTTAATTGAACGTTTATCATATAAGTGCTTATATAACTATTTCTATAACGAAAAATAAATTAAAGTCAAATATGCTTTCCATGTATACCTTCATCACTGATCTTTCTGATGGCCATATTCAATGTGTCTGCAATGTAAATATTGCCACTGTCATCAACTGTAAGTCCTTTAGGGTGGTTAAGTCTTGCATCTCTAGACCTTCCATCTATGTGTCCAATATACCCCTCAGAAGATCCAGCAAGCAGTTTTGGTTTGCTATCTGTTGTTCATACATGCATTATAGAAAAAGCTAAACAAAAATGAAACCAAAAATGGGGAAAAATTTATAGAGGAAACTCAAAGAAGACAAAATCTCAAACTAATTGAGATTTTATTTACAAATTACCAATCATATATCAATAAAGAAACTAGTAATATCATTTTGAGGTTGGAATTGAATATCACGGAAGTGGATTCTGGTAATCCAAAATTCAACCAGGACGTAAGTGAAGTCTGATCAAGAATTTTTCTTGCCAGATTTTAAATCCGGATTCTCTCAAACGATTCATCTTTAACTAAAATTCATTAACCATTCGAGTTTAACCACTTAGCCAAATTTTGTCTTCTCTATGATTGTTAGTTATATTCCAATCTCCATGTGATATTTCATAATTTCTTTAAGAAACTCAAAGATAAATAATAATTACAATATGATTATGTACATGAAATTTATACCAAGTAGCAAGAAGTACCAAAAAGAAAAGTAAAAGGGATCATAGTGGGGTATAGAAGTCAAACTAGTGTCTAAACTAATTGTCTCTAGATATTCCTTTCTTTAATTTCCTTTGATGTTCCTCTAATGATTGCAAAAAAGAAAAAATACCATGTGGATATTCCATGTTATACTTTATATATTATTTTTATTTGTGACTAAAGGAATGTTGTAACATATAAAGTGGAACCTTGAGCTTAACAAAAGTTTATTGCAACAAGCTTAGGAGAATCAAAAGTTTTCCCGGGCATGAAGCAAAGTCCTATGTACAAGGTATAACTGAAACAATAAACATTCTTAAAGGACACACTTGAATTTTGAATCTAGTATATTTGCATAGTGAAGCAAAGTAATAAAGCCACATTACTAAAGAACTTGATGATAATCTTAAATTAAAATCAATATGCCAACAAAGAGCATCAACAAAAGAATGGAAATTTGAATAAAAGGTAGGCTTAAATTTTTTTATAGTCTTGGAGATAAACATTTATTGTCACTTTAGTCCCTAAAATACATAAGAGATTATTTCATCCTTGTTATTTGGTTTTAGTCATTGTAACATTTGAGATCAATATGCAAGATTTTATATAGTGATAAAAGAATGTATATTATAAGGACTGAAAAATATTATAAGCTTAAAAAAGATATATGAAACTTAGAAAATTTGAGCAAAGGAAATTTACATCTTGACATTGGACTTGAGATCTTGTAGATGTTACTGTTCTCAGAATCCAGAACCAAATATTCACCATCTTGAGATATTTCAATTGAGTGTGGCTCAATTCCAAGCTTACTTCCATCAAATATTGTTTCCACATTGTAACCACTCTCAAATTTCACCATGGATCGACTATGTTGCACTGATAAATCATTTTGTCATGAAATTAGATCAATGTTGGCACTTTAATATAGTAACAAGAAAATTATAAACCCAATGGAAGATACTAGAAAAAAAATTAGTGACGAAAATTTAGTGAAATCTGTCACTGGTTCTCTCGCTAAATTTTGTGACGGGGAAATTCTAACAATTTTTTTCGTTATTGATTTTGATTTTTCTACTAGTAATAACTTTACCTGGTACTTTAACTTTTGGTTTGGATTTTAGTGACCATATCCATTTAAGAAGAGAAGAAACAACATTTGAAACAACTCCAGTAACAATTTCTGCATGTCACATATGAATTTCATTAATACTATATAATAAAATATAAAAATAAAAATATTCATAAGAGTTTAGAGGTTGTTTCACTTACTAGCAGGTGGTGGTGTAGCTGAAGTTGGAGATAACAAACCAAGTAGAACAATAAAAGCAAAAAACAACATGAAACATTTCCTAGTCATTGTTTCTTTTCCTAAGTTAAGAGACTAAAAGATCACAAAATTATGAAACGAAATGCTCACACATTATACTACATGGATGGTGTCTAATATAAGCTAGCTATTATTCTTTACATGAAATCAGCACTACCTTTTTAGAAAGAAAAAAAAAAGTAAGGATTAAGGGAATAGAAAATAAATATGATACAGGTTTTGGAAGATGGGCAGGAGAGTTTAGAACTGATATATATATATAGTGAGAGACATTGAATGATACTATATAACTTTTGTGTTTTTTTTTTTATGTACCCATTATCATTGAAGTTGTTTTTTTTTTTTTTGTCTTTGGGTACCCTCATTATTTGAGATTGAGATAAAAATCAATTTAACATGGTATAAGAGCATTACTTTGTAGGACATGTAAACTCAAGCTCGCGCTAGACGTGAGAGTGGATGTTAAAGTTGTATTTGAAATTCACATTGTCAAGGTTCTTGGGTTGTGTGGGTGCGCGTGTGTGTATGATTTGTCTTTCTCGTCTCATGAGCTAGCTTTTGAGAATGAGATCTAAATTAATTTAACATTGAAAGTTAGAGTGGATATGCCGATTCAACAGTTGAACCATAAACTGAACAATCTACCGATAGTTTCAACTATGGTCATTCTCGATTTTTTACAACTAGGTTTAACATCGGATTCGACCCTATTCTTTTTGTTCCAAGAGATTTAATCCAACTAAAAAAATTGACCAATTCAATGTATTAATCAACAAAAAAACTCTTGATTAAATTATTTAGTTTGATGCATAACTGTTTGCATTAAACCATATTTATTCTTAGATGATAAATGTGAACTATTAAACAAAATAAATAAAGGCAAACTTAGTTATGGATCCAATACTATTGTATGGCCCGATGGCACATGAAAAGTGTTCAATCAAATGCATCAAAGTTGCAAATCTCTTCTTTTGTGATCTTCTCGTTCTATTTTTTTTTCTTCTTACATGTCATCTCTTCTAACTAAACATGTGCTTAGAGATTTCATGTATGTATTTATTCAGAGTTAATATGCGTCTATTTGGGTGTTAAACCCTTTTGTAATAAAAAAAAAAAAAAGTTTATATGCGTCTATGCTGTGGCTATAAGAAGTTTCTTTTACAAATTCTTCGAATCTAATTTTCATTCATTTTCTTTTTGTTATGTCTTTGGTGGTCAAAATGTAAACTAGCCTCTTCTTTTTATTCCATATACTTGAAACATTAGTACGTTATTACTTACCAATCAAGTGGAATGTGGTGAAGCCTTTTACCCTTTTCCGTGTATAAAAAATGGAAATAATTGATGCTAAGTTTTTTTTTATAGAAAAAATTACTTTTTTTTTTAAGTATTAATATGTTGAATACACCATTCTTTAAACAATATTTCTCTATAGATTTGTTAGCAAGTGTCCTAAACCCTCATGACACTCGTTAGCATTTCTCTTAATTTATTTATTTACTTGAAGGTTTCATCGCTTTTTCCCTTCATATTTTAAATAGATTTGTTTAGGTTGATGTTTCCAAAATTATGTAGCTAATTGAACTATATTCACAAACAAGTGGTTAATAATTTTGACTTAAGTATGAATCATTTCAAAGAATTCGAGTTTAAAGATTAGTTGGAGCAGTTCTTGACCAACACTCCAAGAAATATTGCCATTATCCACGATGAAAATGTTGTGGGCAGGTGTCTATGTCCATGATGATTATAGACTATGAGGAGTCCAAATTATCATCATGTTGAGTTTTGAGCAATTACACCGATAAATTAGAGATACTATCTCTTATTAATATTGTAAATTTGCCTTGAATTTTTTTCTTTTTTTTTGATGTCTTGAAATATATAAAATCAATATGACATGCATTTATAAATTAGACAAGTTTACTGCTTCAATTACTTTTAAGAAAAGTAGTTCGTAGGTCAGGAGAGTATAACCAAAAAGGAATGCAAATCAAGCAAAATACCAATAACATAAAAGGAATTGCTAGAGATATAGGGCCTCAAAATTTAATAGTTTTATTGTGTCCCATAATAGAGACCAAACACGAACAAAGACAAATAACTGAAGCAAAAATCCATTACGAACGTCATGCCATTTCGTTTATGAAAGAACAATGTTAACGTTCAAAATGGGTTATCACCTCAAATATTTGATTCATCCAATTTAAAAGCATTTGTATCTGCATTTAATTGTATTTGAAAGATGTGCAGTCCACCACCTATTTATAAGTAAGGTTTCCTCTCAATGCTTTATAAGACGCCAATGTGGGACTTATTACTATCTCTCTATTCAACTTAATTAGTACTCAATTGTATTCAGAAAAGTTGTGAATGGGCTTGCAAAACACGTTCAATTCACAACATTTCATGAAAAAGTGAAATGCCAGCATACGTATGTATTAGCAACATGTGTAATATAACCAAAAAGGATTATAAATGAAACAGATATCAATAACAAATTAAGGAAATGTAAGAGAAAATGTTAGATATCATTGAGTTCAGCTACCAATTCATCAGTTCTGCTATGAATTCACCATAATAGAGTAGTTATTGAGTTTCCATCATCAAAACCATCTAACTTTTTCTTATCTTCTGCAGTTGCCTTTCATTCTCATAACCAACTTCTTGTAGCTGAAGTTGGAGATAACAAACCAAGAAGAACCACAAAAGCAAAAACTAACATGATACTTCTTAGTCACTGTTTTCCTAAGTTAAGAGGTTAGCCTCACTATATTTGAATGATTTATTTACTTGAAGGCCTCATTGCAAAACACATTTAGTTTCTAATAATAATATCATTTACAAAATTTTCTTTGTCCCAAAATATAAGACTCTACAACTTGTAAATGCATTTATTCTCCTTATTCTTTTTCTAAATATATCCTTTATTAATAATACTGTTATAAATTTGTGTCCACAAGTCCTAACTCAACTAGTAAAATGTCGAAATTGAAAGGTTGAACGTCATGATTGGGGTTTGAAACTCGACCCTTCGCTTGTGTATATGAAAGATGTGAAGTCCATTACCTATTTATATGAAAGGTTTCCTCCCAATGCATTATAAGCTGCCGTTGTGGGTCTTATTACAATCTTTCTATTCAACTTTGTATATTTTTGGAATTGCAAAACACGTTCAGTGCAAAACATATTATACAAGGACTTCATTATATGTGAGTTTTTTGTGCTTCTTTTTATTAAAGGTCCAAATTTTAAGATTAAAACAATCTTCAAATTATTTTAGACGAGTCTCTAAATTATTTAAGACGGCACTGCAATCTAGACCCAAAGTTGAGAATGAATGTATGAAACTGATAAACAAAAAAACATTTTGTTGAAGGAATAGATAAACAAATTCGTTTGTAAAAAAAATCTCATACATTCTTAGTGAAAGCAATGGTAAGAGCTGAATTCCGAGCCGACATTCTTTCCACTGAGCCGGACCAAACCATAGAGCATTGTCTCTTTCCTAAGTACACTAATAACCTTATTATTGTTAGTAAACACTTTCTCATACATTTTTTTTTGAGAGAAAACATGGGAGTATCTGTTGGGTCATGGGGAAGCTCGGGGGACCGTCCACATCGAGGCTAGAACAACCGCACAAGCAAAAGAGACACCACACTCTTATCCAAAACCTTAAGGCAATGGATTTATGGGTGCTCTTACTTATAAGGTGTTCAACCTTTACTATTTTATCCGATGTGAGACATAGAATTCACACTTGCAACCCAACCGTATCAATGTTGCAAGAAACAAACATATCCATTACCCGTACTCTTTGGTTGGTAAAGCATTGAGATAAAAGCCTCAAAATATTGGGGCGAAAAATTTAATAATTTTATTGTGTCCCATTACTATATAACCAAATGGAATGAAATCAAATATTTGAAATGATTGCCCATCTCAACATCGATTCATTTATGAAAAAACAAAAAGTCATTAAGATGAACAAACAGTAACAAATATTTCATCTTCCCAATTTAAAGCATTGCATCTGCATACCTGCATATGGTTATATTTGAAAGGTATGCAGTCCACCACCTATTTATAACAAAGGTTTCCTCTCAATGCTTTATAAGCTGCCAGTGTGGGACTTATTACTATCTCTCTACTCAACTTAGTACTCCATTGTATTTAGAAAAGTTGTGAATGGGCTTGCAAAACACGTTCAGTTCACAACATTTCATGAAAAAGTGAAAATATTTATGCCAACATACTTATATATTAGCAAGTTCCAACCCTCTCCATCACCGTTCCCTTTTCAAAGCAAGTAATGTCGACTCCACAAGTCCCTTCACATACTTGACATCTCGTCTATGGTTTGGTCCTGCAGAGTGGAAAGAATGTCGGCTTGGCATTGAGCTCTTGCCATTTTTTCCTATTTCTGAAGGTTTGCTCTCTTTATGTTGAGTGGGCATCACCTCCTTTAAAATGAAATGTTGTTGGAAGGGTTTTGTATATGCCTTAACGGTCGAAATACATTAGACACATGTAATTAGAGTTTGAATTTCTACTCAGGTCATAAAATCTGCAATGAGTAAATAGGCTTGAGGCTTAAATTTTCCACCCCAAATTGGATCAATCTTTGCAAGCACTGAAATTTCGTAGAGAAAGTATCGTAAATGATGATAAATCATGGTCAATAGAAAAAAATAAAGTCGAAGAAGATAAGACACGCCTAAAGTAATTTTTTGACAGAATCTAAAAGACGTTCCATGTAAGCGTCACATATGCAGTCAACTTGCTACCTCATACTTGCAATGGAAAAACCATTTGATTGACAATCTTTAATTTTTAGAGATCCTTACAATTTCAAGTACGAGATTGGTGATTCACAAGAAAATATATATTTAGTTTCTATCTTATAGAAAAGAAAGAAAAAAACAAATTTGTCTTAGAATAGAAACAATCAAGATTGTATACATTTATACATAAAAGGTAAACTAGCTTTTCCGGACAGAATATAACCAAAAACTAATGCAAATCAAATAAATGCCAATAACATAAAGGAATTCCAAGAGATATAGGGCCTAAAATTTTGATAATTTTATTGTGTCCCATAATAGAGACCAAACAGGAATAAAAACAAATAATAGAAATATACCCCCTCTCGAACATCGCATCGTTTATAAAAACACAATTGGATGTTCGAAAAGGGATACTATCTCAAATATTTGATTTATCCAATCCAATTTAAAAACATTGCATCTGCATTTGATTGAATATGAAAGATGTGCAGTCCACTACCTATTTATAGGTAAGGTTTCCTCCCAATGCATTATAAATCTGCTGATGTGGGTCTTATTACAATCTTTCTATTCAACTTTGTATATTTTTGGAATTTCAAAACATATTATACAAGGACTTCATTATATGTATTATTACTAAGGGTCTAGAATACTATTATATTTGAGGCAATCTAGTATTATAAGTTTATAAGGACTTCATCCATTTAGTCAATTGTATTCATAAGTATATGAGGTCGTGTTAGCAAAGTTCTAAATTTTAGTTGTAAAACTCATTTTTCTCATACGAACTATATGGACTTGTATTGGAACAAGCATTCAGTTTTTGATGTTTTTTAAACTCAAATAAAGATTTCTCTTTTGAGTTTTGAGTTTTTTGTGCTTCTTTTCATTTAGGGTCCAATTTTTAAGATTAAAACGGTCTTCAAAAGATTATGATAATCGATACGGTAAAGATACTAATGTAATTTCAAACGTAGTCTATAGAGAAGTATTTCATATTTTATAATTAATTATGTTAATGTTAAGTGAACTTTACGCATCATACAACTTATTTTCTTTTCAAATCAATAAAATGATATATTTGATTTCTATATATTATAGCTGATATGACCCGTATGTAAATAAGAGATATCATTACATTTTATTAATGTAATGGATCAGATTGCAATATATTAGTTTCTCCATTGTTATCCGCCCGGGTAAAAGTTCTAGTATAAACATTTACATTTATCATGTAAGAGCTTATGTACAACCTATTTCGACAAAAAACGATAAAGTAAAGTCAAAATATTTTCATATAAGCTACAAGTGGTTTTTATAAACTATAGTGGAGAGGTTATAGCTTATGGATATGTCATAAGCTGGTTTGAAAAATTCAGCAAGCTCCCTGATGGCTTCGTGGCAGCATGTGGCTTTTCTGGCCTCATTAAGTTCTCCAGAAGTGACTTTTGAGCAGATACTTGTCATTCATGCATTGCCAAAACTGTTTGTTGCCTCGTTTACTAGAGGAGGACCAACATGTTTGATCACATTCGACATTCATGCCTTGCAAGTGTCCTATTAGCATTTACATAGTGGTAGTGCATATGCAGGTAGTTTGTGTAAAAGTTTTCTATTACCAAACTAGCAGTACACACCATTTTGTGACCATTTAAATACTCTGACTATAACTTTAATGATAAAATCCTGTAAAACTTTTGAATGATTAAAAGTCAAAGAAATTTTTTAGAAAGACTAAAACGAAAAGTTGACATGTTTATAGAGATGAAAAAATACTTAACCCTAAAAACAATAAAGTGGAAGCTAGGACAAACACTAAATTCCAAAGTAATTTTTTTGTGGTTGCGTCTCAAAAGATGTTGATGTGATATTTACATGGACCGCCACATATGCAGTTAATGAACTACCTCATACTTGTAACCAACAAAATTACTGTTTTGATTAACGGTCTTAAATTCCAAAGACCATTGCAATTTCGAGTACAAAATTGGTGATTTAAAATCAAAATACGCCGTAAATTTCCATCATTTGTCCAAACAATAGAATTTATCTAAAAACTAACTAAATTCTTCCAAAAAAATTACAGTACCTCAAATCATTCCCTCTTCCAAAATAGGGCCTCAAAATTACATAAAAATTACTCAAGACAATTGAAATCAGTGTTTTGAAACTCGGACATAACCGGCTGGTTGGGTCCGACCGAGAATCGGAGGGGTGATCGGTTCGGTCAGCACATAGGACCAGATATGCAAATAACCCACTGAAACCCCCGTTGAGTTGGTGGTCAAATCGGTGAACCGGAACAGCCCAACCGGAACCAAACCAGTTTGCTACCTTATTCTTAATCTTAACCAGTAAGCCAAGTCAACTTATTTGATAATAATGCATAAAAGTTATACAGAATTGTTAACTAAGACTATATAAAAATTTTGCATTGAAAAGTGATGAAAAGTGAAATGTTCTAAAAAAGTTGTTAAAAAGTTTAATAAACTAGCTTGTATATATATTTTTTTTCCTTTATTTTTTATTTTTTATTTATACTTGCACACCTTTTTTTTATCATACTTTTTTCTAATTGGACCAGGTTAATAGTCATTCAGTACGACCAATAACAAACTTGTCAGACCACTAACCCAATTACCAGATATTTTAAAACACTGTTGGAGTTTAAACAAATAACTAAAATGATTCCCCCTTTTAACATCATAGCCTTTATGAAAAACACTACATTTAGAAAAAGAAAACATTGTAGTTAATTGATATCCCCATTTTAAAAGCATTGCATTTTGGATATTGGTTACGGAAATGTGCAATCCACTGCCTATTTATAGCTAAGGTTTCCTCCCAATGCTTTATAAGCTGCCGATGTGGGACTTATTACTATCTCTCTATTCAACTTAGTACTCTCTCTCTCTAAGCTGTTAATGAAACATTTATGCCAACATATTTCTATACTAGCAAGTAGAAAAATGTGCAATATAACCAAAAAAAGATTGCAAATACAACGAATACCAAATGTAAGATAAAATACTTGATATCATTCGTTCATTGTTCTCAATACTTTGTAAAAATCACTCACTTAGTGAAATCAGCCACCAGATAAACAGCTCTGCTATACAAACCCTTTCACTTTCTTATCTTTTGTGGTGCACTTCCATTATACAAACCCTCTCCAACACCATCCCTTTCTAAAGAAAGGCAATGTCCACTCCACAAGTCCCTTCACATACTTAACATCAGAGGACAAAATTTCAGAAATAGGGAGTAGTGGTAAGAGCTGAATGCCGAGCCAACATTCTTTCCACTCAGCAGGACCAAACCATAGACCATGTCTCTTTTGTTAGACCACAGAACACTAATAACCTTATTATTTTTAGTAAACTCTTTCTCATACATATTTCCTCCACATTTTTGCAGCAAGAATTTCCAATGATGTAAGTGTTGATGCAATGGCTGCAAGTTCAACATCTTCTTATATTATACGAATCAAGGCTGCAGAATAGTATGCATTCACGACTTCGCTAGTGCTCTCTTGAATTCAGTTAGCCCTCCAGCTCAAGAGTGTAATTTACAAAGATCGAAACACCTTAGACACGTGTCATTAGAGTTTGAATTTCTACTCAAGGTCATAAAATCCTTCATGAGTGAATCCACTTGAGTCTCATACTTTGTATCCCAAATTGGATCAATCTTAGCATGCAATGCAATTCCATAGAGAAAGTAACTTAAATGATATTGATCATTTAAGTTCCGCTAAGCCAATGCTCGATGTTTTTTTAAAATACTTTCTAACTTTTGGAATCACATCAAGGAAACAAACCTCTTCAGCTATCAATGCCGACCATGCAACCCTAGCAATAGATTTACCATAAAAGTAAGAAGAATTTCTTGTTATTTCAGATGAGTTCAAACCTTCAACATATTTCAAAAGAGCTGAAACAATTTCATCATGAAATTCTTCTTTTACACCTTTGCTTGAATGCCAAGTTATGGAAGCATGATCGGTTTTCAAAATCCATGAATCACCAACAACATTGACAAGCTCTGCATAAATGCTTTTATACTTAAAATAACTCAAAACAGTAACACAACAATCTTTCTTATACAAAAGCTGGAGATGAAGATGAAGAGGATGTGCCAACATTGTTATTAAATCACCTGAATTATGCCAGAAAATGCTTCAGAAGTGATCTCAGAAAGATGGCAACTCAACCTGATAGGTGAAGAAGCATACAAAATTCAATTTTGACCATTGTTAAATTGAAAAGTATGCTTTTGAGAGAATTATTGGAAGAAAATTAAAAGAGTGAATGGCATGGACTGTAGTGATGGAAAGAAAATTATGTAGCAAACATATTGTACTTTATCCATAATCTTCACCATCTGATAATATTTCAATTGAGTGTGGCTCAATTCGAAGCTAACTTCCATTGAATATTCTTTCAACATTGTAACCACTCTCAAATTTCACCTTGGATCCCTTAAAAAAAATGTGATTCTTCTTTTCAATTTCTTTTTATTTAGTTTTTAAATGCTTGTATATATTAATGAACCTATTTAAGAATTCTTTTTAGTTTAATATCATTGGAGTTATTAAGTTTGGGAAAGGTTAACGAGTCCCCCCGAGTACTCTTTAAATCTTTTAAATGATAAGTTTTTAATTAAAAGTTGTGTATTGAATGCATTGGAAATTGTAATAGTTGATTTTTTAAAAGAATAATTATTAAATTTAATATGCTTAAAGAGTGCCCCGGGGCTGCCTCGGGGGCACTCGTTAACAAGACTCTTAAGTTTTTAATAGTATTTTTATTTAAAAAATTATAAATAAATAATGTGTACATAAGATCATTTAAAGACTTTTTTTAGTTTACGATGGTCTTGGTAATAATGATAAATATTTTAAATAACTTTATTAATTTTGAAATTCCTCTATTAAGAGACAATGGTCTTAGTAATAATGACAAATATTTTAAATAACTTTATTAATTTTGAAATTCCTCTTTTTTTTTTTTGAAGAAGCTAAAATGGAATATATTACTGAACGCCTAAATATTTCAGCACAAGAAGTGCTAAAAACCCAGCTGAATAATATCAAATACAATCAAAGAAATCTGGGGAACAAAAACAGAAAAAAGCAAAAAAGAGAGCTACCCTGTTACATAATAATTCCTCTATTAAGAGAAGAGACAGGAAGTATAACCAAAAGGGAATGTATCTAAATCAAACAAAATATATCAATAACATTAACGAAATAAAATGAAAAAATTAAAAGAGATAAAAGGGCGTTAATTTTTCGAAAAAGCTAACCGTGCCCCCGAGCACTGGTTAAGGATATAAAAAAAGAAATTATATAATAATTAATGTATTAAAATTGTGTAATTAATTTATAATAAAGTTAAAAACAGTTTCCTTTCATGGTAATAATTCCCTTTTATGATATGTTTAACCAGTGCCCTAGAAACACCGGTTAGCAAGACCCTTAATTTTTTTTTGTCAAATGTTAATTTGTACCCTCAAGAGTACATGTTAAAGAATTTATTAAAGAAATATACACATAAAAACTCGCATTCAACTTATTAAAAGTTAATACATTATGTTTTAATACAAAATTGCCCTTTTTAAATTGTTTAACATGCGCACAAGTTAACATGACCCAATTGTTTTTAAGCCCTCAAAATTTCAAAAGTGTTTTGTATCCCATAAAACAATTGCTTAGGACAACTAGAACAAAAACAAATAATGGAACACTTAACATGTCAACATATTTCAAATATGAAAAAGAAAATGATGTTGACATATTCAAAAAGCATTCCATTATTTGATTTCCCCGTCTTTAAAGGATTGAATGTGCATTTGATTGTGTTTATGACAGTCCCCTACCTATTTAAAGCTAAGGTTTCCTCTCAATGCCATACAAGCTGTCGTTGTGGGACTTATAGTTATCTTTCTATCCAACTTAGTATATTTTTGACAAAACTTAGTAAATTGTTACTTCTTTTATTTAAAAGCTTAGAACACTTAAGAATATTTATAAGTTCATAAGACAATATTTAGTGAATGGATTTCAATGGTCCAAGTATATTAAGGCATGTTACCAAAGTTATGATTCATTGTTCTCATTGTCTTTGTGAAAAACACTCACTTAGTGAAAGTACGTAACATCTACTAGTCCCTTAAAATACTTAAAATTAGAGACCATAAAACTTCTGAAACATGAAGCAATTGGTAAGAGTTGAATGCCGATTCCACTCAGCCGGACCAAAACATAACCAGTCTCTTTTGTTAGACCAACGTACACCAATAACATTGTTCATCATTTTAGCAGCGAGAATTTCCAATATGAGTTCAGCATTTTCATATTCCATACCAATCAAAGCTGAAGAATAGTATGCATTCACTGATTCACTAGTGCTATCTTGATTTCTACCATCAGCGAACTCTGTTAGCCCTCCGGCCCAAGAGTGTAATTTATAAAGATCTAAACACCTTAGACACATGTAATTAGAGTTCGAATTTCTACTTGAGGTCATAAAATTTGCAATGAGTGAATAGGTTTGAGGCTTAATTAAATTTTATACCCCAAATTGGATCAATCTTTGTGCACTGCAATTCATTAGAGAAACTATCCTAAATGATAATGATGCTCATCATAAATTCCAAACCCGAAATCAGCACCAGTCATATTAGACCCTTGTTTAAACAATTAATGCCAACCTTGCAGCCCTGGCAATCAATTTACCATAAAAGTATGAAGAATTTGATATTATTGCAAATGAGTTCAATTATTCAACATCTTTCAAGAGAGCTGAAACAATTTCATCATTAGATTCTTCATTTACACAATTTCTTGAATGCCAAGATACAGAAACATGATCGGTTTTCAAAATCCATGAATACCAACAGCACCGACAGGCTCTCGATCAAAGCTTTTATACTTGAAATAACTCAAAACACTGAATTACAATCTTTCTTAGACAAAAGCTGAAGATGAAGAGGATGCGCTAATGATAGAGATTTGGCAAGTGAACCAAAATTATCGAAGTAATAAATAAATTCGTATCCACAAGGACCGTTGTTAATTTCTACTCGGCAATTTCTTTATCAAAAAGGATGTATAAATTTATATTGATTTTTCCTAGACAGTTGGATTGGTTTTTATAAAGTAAACGTAATAAAAGAATAAAAGTTGGTTTTAAGAATATTAGAGAGAAGTATGGTTAAGACCTTCGAATCCTCCGAAGTTCTCCTATGTAATTCGCACTCCTAGTTCAATCAACGATTATTTAGTTCAACGACAGATTAACAAAGTAACTCTACCCAATCTCTTGACCTAGAGTTCTCCCCGCAAGTAACAACTCCTTAATCTCTTAAGTGAATTTGAAACCATTGGAGATTTTAACATAACGTTAATCCCTATGTCATAACCTAATAATGATCTATCTCTAGCTTGATTACTTAGGTTAAACCTATTACCTAGATCAGAGTCAAAAGTCAGGGTTAGTGGTCATTCAATCTCTAACATCAATTTGCATATTCATAAAGTTAGGGTTAGTAGTCGATGATAAACAATACAAAAAGCATTAAACACAAAGTAATATGAATAAAAACTAGACTTTCATTGACATTCAAAGGAGTTCAATAAATTAGGGTTCCCATAGGATTACATCAGATTCATCTCAGTCTCAACCACAAAGAGATTAGTTACTCATATCTAAAGTACAAGATAACTCACATAAAAATAAGGGTTCATACATGTATTGGATGATTGACTATGAGTTGTGATGGTCTCCCACCAAATCTACAAAGCCTCCGCTCCAATTATCTCTTTTCTCTCTAAAATCGTGAACCCTTACTTTGAAAACGAACTTTTCTATTTATAAGCCTGCCAAAATTGGCCACCGAGCCCAAAATTCGGTGTCCGAATGCACTAAAACGTGTGCCCAGTCTGGAAAAATCGGTGGCCGATTTTGCATCTTCGGTGGCCGATTTTTGTCGAATCAAAAGGGAGAAAATCAGCAGCAAATTCGTTGGCCGATTTGTAAAATCGGTGGCCGAATTCTGACTTCTTCAAACTTCAATTTCTTGTTGTTTTGTAGCTTGCAGCTCCATGAATCACAATGAATATCCTTAAAATTACATGAAAAATGTCTAATAAGCTAGTAATGACTGAGTGTCATCAGTTAACATTATTGAAATACCTGAATCTTTCTTCTCAAACATAGCAACAACTGACAAAGGGTAACAAGAACTAAACCTGTCAAGAACAACTTCATTTTTAAGTTTGGAAAATGCCAGAAAATACTTCAGAAGTGATTTTAGAACGACAGTGACTAAACCTTACAGGCGAAGAAGCATACAAAATCCAAGTTTGACCATTGTTAGCCGAAAGGTATGCTTTTTGATAATTAGATTAAATCCTCCGGTTCAACAGTTGAACCAGAAAATGACCATGACCGATATGTTGATTGATTCAACTATGGTCAATTCTCGATCTTTTATAGCTATGTAGAACATCGGTTCGACCCTATTCTTTTTTTTTCATCAAAGAGATTTAATTCAACTAAAAAATTGATCAATTCAATGTATAAATTCGCCACAAAAAACTCTTCATTTGAACTACTACCTCCGACCCTATTTATAAGAAAAAGTTAATTTTTTAGATTTATTCAATAATTGATGTACCTAGCCTAGAAATAGACCAAATACATCAATTATTCAATTAATCAAAAAAGTAAATTGTTTCTTATAGGGCCGGAGGGAGTATTAAACAAACAAAAAAAATAAAAGACAAACTTAGTTATGGATCCAATACTATTGTATGGCCCGATGGCACATGAAAGAGTGTTCAAATCTCTTCTTTTGTGATCTTTTCGTTCTATTTTTTTTTTTTCCGTAGATGTCATTTCTTCTAGCATAGCTTATAGATTTCATGTATTATTCAAGAGGGAAAATGTATTCCACGAAATCCATGAAGAGTTTATTAAAGTTTATTTACATTCATTCTTCGTAGGCTATATTGGTCATGGAATATAGAAAAACTCAAATTTATTATGGGCTTCAAAATTTCTTAACTTTATTGTGTCCCAAATAATTGAGACAATAGAACAAATAGAGACAAGGAAACAAATAATTCAATTCCTTCTGGTGTCACAACCATTAGAATCCAATCTTTATAACTATGAAGTCGACACCACAAGTCAAACCGAATTATTAATTTCCCAATCTCAAAAGAAAAATATTGCATTTGCATTTGATTGTATTTGAAATATGACAGTCCACTACTTATTTATAACTAAGGTGTCCTCTAAATGCTTTATAAGCTTCCGATGTGGGACTTAATACGGTTTCTATTCAACTTTTTATATTTTTGACAGAAACTTGGTAAATTGGACTTTCAAAACACATTCAGTTCAAAACATATTATACAGGAACCTTTGATTTTTATGCATTATTACTTATTTTATTTAAAATATTAGAACACTATATATGCAATTAAGAATTATATTTCGAGTCAATGTGAAGCCGACATTCTTTCCACTCAGCCGGACCAAACCATAGACCACTGTCTCTTTTGTTAGACCAAAGTATACTAATAACCTTGTTCAATTTGGACTATCCTGAACTGTGATCAATTAACCATAAACATTTACATTTATCATATAAGAGCTTATGTACAATCTGTTTCGACAAGTGATAAAATAAAGTCAAAATGTCGTCATATAAGCTACAAGATGTTTTCATAAACAATAGTGGGGAGGTTATAGCTTATGGATATGTCATAAGCTGGTTTAAGGGGAATGCTCTATGGAATTGAAAACTTCAGCAAGCTCCTTCATGGCTTCCTCAACACTTTCAGTCCGAATGTAGAGGGAATTCGCCGACAACATGTGGCTTTTTTGGCCTCTTGCAGTTGTCTAGCAGTGACTTTTGAGCAGATACATGTCATTCATGCGTTGCCAAAACTGTTTGTTGCCTCATTTACTCTTGTGCTCCCGTCTTTCCCGCTCGGAACTTCTGAAAGAAAGGAGGATGAAGGGGATATTGCCACTTCTTTTACTTTTGCCAGACTTTTGTCAAACAAATCGATTTCTAGAGGAGGACTAATAAATTTGGTCGCATTCAACATTCATGCCTTGAAAGTGTACAATTGATAGAATTGCATTGTACAATTGTTTCTAGGCGTGTTTGGGTGAATGCATGTCATTTGTGATTTTGGATGAATTTTATTTTATTTGTGTGTACCTATTAAGATATTCGTCCCGGTAAATTTTTGTCATTCTTAATTATATATGTCAAACCGAGCAACGCCGGGCAAATACACTAGTAATTATAACGATTAGGTTAGTTTTTTTTTTTTGTTTTGAAAATAACGATTAGGTAAGGTTACGCTGCTTTCTTCACATTTTTAAACAAGATTATTTAGATTGATGTTTTCCAAAATTCTTTAGTTAGTTGAATTATATAAATGTTGGATCCCTGATTCAGGGGTGCAGAATTTAAATTTGTTAAATTTGTTTAAATCAGGGTTCCAAAATTTGTTTTTTTAGTAGAGGCTAAATATTTACCCCAAAGGTGAAAATTAGTAGAAAGTTACCACTGCAATTGCAATGTTTGCAATGTATATGCCTTAAAATTATATTAGCAACAACAACGAGACAGTATCAATGTTGCATGAAATAAACATATTAATTAATCTTGCTCATTAGTAAAACATTGTAATAGAAAATAAGCCTCAATTTTTGTGGCCTCAAAAAATTTAATAATTTTATTGTGTTGCCATAATTTGAAAAAAATTACTCAAGACAACTGGAATGGAAACAAATATTTGAAATGATTTCCCACAAAAACAACTTTTAATTTATGAAAAATCAAAAGGACGTTTGTGGGATCCATCACCTCAAATATTTGATTTATCCAACTTTTAAACGCATTGCATAGGTGCTTGGCATTTGATTGTATTTGGAAACTGTGCAGTGCAATACCTATTTATAACCAAGGTTTCCCTCTCAATACTAACTAAGGTTCTCTTTTTGATATGAAATTGGAAGCAATGGTAAGAGCAGAATGTCGAGCTTACAACCAGCTTTCCAGTAAACAGGACCAAACCATTGATCACTGTCTCTTTTGTTAGGCCAAAAAACACTAACAACCTTATGGTTTTTAGTAAATTATGAGAGTAAGATATAAATACAATTAATATTCAAAACTGGCCAATCCTAGTGAATATTGTGTAGCCCGATGGATCATGAAAGAGTGAGAAATCTCCTATTTTTTGTGATCTTTACGTTCTCTTTTTTCTTATATGTCATCTCTTCTAGATAAACACGTGCTTCTTCGGTTAATGGTTAGATTCCATGTATTGTTAAGGAGTTGTGTTATGTATACACACAAAAATCGGATATACAAATTTTGTGTATGAGAAATATATGCCTTATCGTTAAGTTAAAAGTTTTTATATGTCTAGGTTTCGTGATGGGAATTTTCTTTTACAAATTCTTCGAATATATTTTCATTCCTTTTCTTTCTGTTTTATTATGTCTTTGGTGGTCAAAATACAAACTTGCCTTATCTACTATTGACATAAACATATAAGCATATGCCACAATAAAAAATAAAAAAAAAGTATTTCAAATTCTCTTAATTATAATATAATTTACAAATTAAAAAAGACATTTTCTAAATTTTTAGATGTATTTACTACTTGATCGTACCTGATCAAAAATGGACTACCTGTGCAGTTTATACGCGGTGTTTGAATGCCTTTGATGGTTGACTGGAAGAGCGGGAGGTGTGTACCTGCAGACACACCGACACTCAAGTCAGTATTGAGTCAAAATGGGGGGGTGAGAGAGTAAGAAGATTCTAACCTTGTGGACCGCTGAGAGTCCCCTTTATATAGAGAGTGAGTGTTGCATGGCCGTTGTCTGACACACGTGTGACTTGTCGATTACGGATTGGGAATCGTAACTGATGAGCGAGTTTCGCATGGAGATGATGATTTTTCTGGTTTATAACCATTAAATAAAGGTCTTGTTATTTTATTTTTTTTTAAATTTAAAAAATTCTTCTTAACGAATTCCCTCATAATACTATTTAAAGATCCTAAATTCATAAATTAAATTTTCAAAAAATCAAATTTGTAGCATTTCTCTAAATAATTATCGGGGTCTATTGGTTGTGGACTCCGGTTGTCTGTCTTGGAGGTACCGGAGATACATGATCTAGTGGGGATATTTTATTTTTGGTTTTGAAATTGTTATTAGAATTTTATTTTAACAAACACTAGTTATATTTAGAAGAATTTAATAAAAATAAGCTAAAACATATATTTATACTCGTAAACTTAATTCAATTAATATGAACAATACATAATATACACAAACTTCAAGTTGAAATCCCAACCCACTAAAAAAAACCATAAAGTAAGCCCCAAAATATTTGAGGCCTCTTGTGTCCCTTATAATAGATAGACAAATTTCTTTAAGGCAACTAGAACCAAAGTAAAAACACATTTTTGGAAATACCATCCCGTCCAACATTATTTCTTTTAAAAAAGAAAAAAGCAACACAATGTTGAAATGGAGGATCCCCAAATATTTGCTTTCACCAACTTATTGACATTTGGTTGTAGTTTAAATTTGCAGTCCACTACGTATTTATTTATAGCTATGGTGTCCTCTCGATGCTTTATATGTTGTCGATGTGGGACTTAATATTGTCTCTCTATTCAACTTTGTATATTTTTGACAGAAACTTAGTAAATTCGACTTCAAGATTTAGCCTCAATAAGTTTCTCTTTTTAGTATATTTGATTTGATTTCTATGCATTATTACTTCTTTTATTTAAAAGCTTAGAACACTATATAATAACAAGATTTGGATGAAACTAACATAGATACAATCGAAACACATTCACTTTCTTGTCAACACTTAACTGCCAGGAAACATTGAAACTGATAAACATATTTGCAATATCAAAACTAAAATTCATTAAAAAGTGAAATGTAAGAGAAAATGCTTGACATCATTGATTCACTGTTCTCAATTACTTTGTAAAAAACACACACTTAGTCAGTTCAGCCACCAAATCATCATCTTTCAGCCCTAGCAATTTATTTACGATAAAAGTATGAAGATATAGTTGTTATTGCAGATGAGTTCAAACCTTCAACATCTTTCAAAACATGTTCAATTCAAAACATATTATCAAGGACTTCATGACTTAGGCTGAATAAGGTTCTTGTCTCAAAATTGGATAATTTTTTTCACATACTTAAGAGATAGGAAGAAATGGTAAGAGCTGAATGCCGAGCCGACATTCTTTCCACTCAGCAGGACCAAACCATAGACCACTGTCTCTTTTGTAAGACCAAAGAACACTGATACTTTTAGTAAACACTTTCTCATACATATTTTCTCCTTTCAAGGCTGAGTTCAGCTTCTTCATATACCATAGTAACCATACCAGTCAAGGCTGCAGAATAATATGCATTCATTGCTTCACTAGTGTTCTCTTGGTTTCTTCCATCAGTGAATTCACTTACCCCTACAGCCTAAGAGCGTAGTTTACAAAGCTCAAAACATCATTGACGTGCGTAATTTGAGTTTGAATTTCTACTCAAGGTCATAAAATCCTCAATGAGTGAATAGGCTTGAGGCTTATACTCTCTACCCCAAATTGGATCAATCTTTGCAAGCACTGCAATTCCAAAGAGAAAGTATCCTAAATGATAATGATGGTCGTTATTAATTCCAAACCCGAAATCAACACCAGTATTATTAGACCCTTGTTTGGCTATAATAGCTCCCCATTTCTTACCATAGAGAATTCCATTTCTATGAAAAGTTTCACTCAAATACTTTCTAACTTTTGAAATCACATATACAAATGTATTATCTAACTTTTTTTGTTTTAACCCCCCTAAACAAATTTATTGTCAATTTAGTCATTAAAATACATAAGAGATTATTTCGTCCTTATTATTTGGTTTTAGTCATTGTCACATTTCAGATGAAGTTCATGTTGTTTTCTAAGATACAATCAATCTATATATTAAAGGGACTAATTCCATATAGATAAAATATTATAGGGACTAAAATACAAAATAACCAGGACCAAAAACAACTTTTTCCTATTCAACAAGATTTTATATAGGGACTAAAAAAGTGTATTTTTTTTAAAGGAAAAAGTGTATATTATAAGGACTGAAATATTAAGCTAAGAAAGATATATCAAACTGCGAAAAATTTCAGCAAAGGAAATTTACATCTTAACATTGGCTTGAGGTATTGTAGATGTTATTGTTCTCGGAATCCAGAACAGAAAATTCACTATATTGGAGATTTTTTAATTGAGTGAGGCTTAATTCACCAATGTTCTGATTATTGATATAAGATTAGGCTTCTGGACTAGTATACCAACACCAAAACAAAATAAAATACCGCAGAAGTAGAGAACAATAACATCTGCGAAGTAGACTGAAATTTTAGCATCTAAGAATAATAACACCAAAAAAATAGAAATATATAAACATGTAATTAATTATATTTTAAACTTTTGGATCGAAAATTCTCCAATGTTAAACTCAAAAAGTAAAAATATATCAATACGTAATTTCTAAAATTTTAAACTTTTGGATGGAAAATTCTCCAATGTTAAACTTATAACAATAATACATGATACAAAATTAGTTTTAGACTTTTTAGAGTAATCAATAATACAAGAGCTCCTTTGTATGCTAGAAGTGCATCATTCATCTTTTTATATGTTATAAGTATTTCTAGCAAGTTCATTATGATGATACAAAATCAATGTTATACTATTGTTAAATGTGTACTTTCAATGGTTAATTTTAGGACACTTAATAACTTATATCAATAATTTTATCACACTTATAATAAGAAATTACCTAATTGAAATTGATGAGACACACAATAATTTTGACAATTGATATCTCAGCTAGGCTGGTACCTCAAAACATCGTATGTCAAATGCAACTATTGATAAAAAAAAGAACAACAAAACAAAACAAAAAAAGATAAGTGGGCCACATGATCCTAAATTTGTCTCAGGTGGGTTTCATGACTTTGAATGCGTCTCCCACAAGGTGTGCAAAATATGATCACCAAAACAGAGTACAATAAAAAGTCATTGATGCTTAAAAACGAGCACCGAAGTAAAGTAACGGAAAAATAAGAAGATTACAGATTAATGCCCATACAAGATATGGGATGTCGCCACCATTTATGATAGCTAAAAGCAAAAGTAAGCATATTTGACCCTCTCTTCTAAATAAAGTGAATATGCAACCTTCTGATGAAAAACCTTGTTGTTCCTTTCCTTTTAAATAATTCAGACACAAGCCAGCCAGATTACCCGAAAAAAAGTGTGTGAAGAACGCAGTAACCCAGTCATATGTCCAAATTGATAAAAGTGATTCCTACTCCAGGATGGAGCGATAAAGGATAAGTGAAGCCATTGCAAAACCGCAGACCAAACGTTGCTAAAAGGGTCGCAACGAAAAAGGAGATGGTCTGACTCAAATTCTGAATGCAACTTATTAAACAAACACAAATAGACAGAAAGAAAAAGAGACACAAATCAATTATATTGGTTCCTCCCACAAACCGAGAGCAATCAAATCCATCAAATCCTCTTTCACTTCCAAGTGATTTCCACTATAATCACTAAAGATAAAAATAAGTACACAAACAATAAATTTCCAAATAATCAAACACAAACAAACAAAAACTTTTAATACTCAATCACAACTGAATCTATTTAATTAAATAAAAAATTATTTGATATTACACTCTAATTCAATCTTTTATTTGATTAAGCTAGAATTTAAGAAGTCTTATCTATAACCATTTTGCTTTTTATTAAAAAACATAATAGAAATAAAAATATTTGAATTAATTATGTGTCAAAAATCATTTTACTTTTATAAATAAAAACAAAATAAAACAACATTATAAATAATTGAATTAATTTCCTTCCTTAAAATGATTTTGTTTTTTGGTTAAAGTGCACTTTTTTCCCCCTAACTTTTAAAAACTTGCAATTTTGACCCCCTAAGTATAAAAACTACAATTTTGGCCCCCTAAGATTTAGCCCCTTTGCATCTTTGGTCATTTTGGTCAATTTTGACCGGTCAATGCCTACGTGGCACACCACGTGTGTAATTGTTAAATTAAAAAAATTAAAAAAACATTTTAAATTAAATAAATGAAAAATTAAATTAAAAAAATAAAAAAAAATAAGAAAAAAATAAAAAACCATTAAATCGTTCTCTATCGTTGAAGAGAACAAAAGATGGAAGAAAAAAAAAACTTTTGAACAGTGCTGGTGAGGATACATACTGTCAATTCCTAGTTGATCCACAGCAACCACAAACTGTTGATGGAGCTCGACAGACCAAACAACCCGAGGCTTCTTTAGTGTTGACGAGTCATCTCTATCGTCACCTTCCTCTTCATCATCCCTTCTCTTTCTCGAGTTTCTCCAATTTCCTTCATTAGCAGAAGACGAATAATCAGCATCATCAGATGCCTTTGGATGTCAATATCCCTCATCAGCACTGCCTGATTGCTCCATATCTTTCCACTCGTTCTTTTTCTTCCGAACCACATGCTGCCATATGTTCTTCAAAGCCTCAATACTAACAGGCTTAATCAAGTAATCACAAGCACCGTGTGTTACACCCTTCATAACAACACTTTTACCATCATCATCATACAGAACATTTTAGTCTCAAATCTCAATCACAATACACTCAACTAACAAATCTAATCATCTAAGTTAAAAAAACAAAAAAACCAATATTTTTTTAATTTAATTTTTCATTTATTTAATTTAAAATGTTTTTTTTAATTTTTTTAATTCAATAATTACACATGTGACGGGGACAAAATTATAATTTTTGAACTTAAAAAGCCAAAATTGCAAATTTTTAAAAATTAAAGGGGAAAAAATGCACTTTAGCCTTGTTTTTTTATAGAAAAACAAAATCATGGATAACGCAAAAAATTATATCAATTATTATTTGGTTACTCCATTTTGACTGCATTGCAATTGCATTTGATTGTATTTTAAACTGGTGCATTCCCCTACCCATTTATAACTTAGGTTTCCTCTCAATGCTTTATAAACTGTCGATGTGGGACTCAATAATGTCTCCCTACTCAACGTTCAGTTTAAAACATATTATCCATGTACTTCTTGATTTTTCTTAATTTTAGTAAACTCTTTCTCATACATATTTCCTCCTTATTTCACATGCCACCACATTTTAGCAGCAAGAACTTCCAATGACGCAAGTGTTGATGCAACGGCTGCGAATTCCGCATCTTCATATACCATAGTAACCATACCAATCAAGGCTGCGGAATAGTATGCATTCACTGCATCACTAGTGCTCTCTTGATTTCTACCATCAGCGAATTCTGTTAGCCCTCCGGCCCAAGAGTGTAATTTATAAAGATCGAAACACCTCAGACACGTGTAATTATTGTTAGAGTTTCTACTCAAGGTCAGCAAATTTGAAGAAAGGGATATCTAAGGTTACAATCAGATCATTATAAGTATGCTTCATTGCCTTCTTCACATTTTATAACAAAATTATTTAGATTGATGTTTTGCAAAATTCTTTTAGTTAGTTGAATTATATAAATGTTGGATCCTTGATTCAGGTGTGCAAAAATTAAATTTGTTTAAAAATTTACCCCTAAGTGAAAAGTAGAAAGTACACACTGAAATTGCAATGTATATGCGTTAAAATTATATTAGCAACAACACCGAGAGAGAATCAATGTTGCAAGAAACAAACAGACAAATTCCTCAAGACAACTGGAACAAGATCAAAAATTTGAAATTATTACCCACTAAAACAACTTTTAATTTATGAAAAGCTAACAACTTCAAATATTTGATTTCACTCCAGTTGCATTGATTTAATGCATTGCATTTGCAACCGGTTGTATTTTGAAAGCATGCAGTCCAATGCTCATTTATAGCTAAGATTCCCTCTCAATGCTATATAAGCCGTCGATGTGGGACTTATTACTATCTCTCTATTCAACATACTATATTTTTGGAATTGCAAAACACGTTCAGAACAAAACATGTTACACAAGGCCGGACCAAACCATAGAACACTCTCTTTTGTAGGACCAAAGAATACTAATTACTTTTAGTAAACCCTTTCTCATGCATATTTCCTCCTTTCAAGGCTGCGAGTTCAGCATCTTCATATACCATAGTAATCAAGGCTGCAGAATAATATGCATTCATTGCTTCACTAGCGCTCTCTTGATTTCTTCCATCAGTGAATTCAGTTAGCCCTCCAGCCCAAGAGTGTAGTTTACAAAGCACAAAATACCTTAGAGTTCGAATTTCTACTCGAGGTCATAAAATCGGCAATGAGTGAATAGGCTTGAGGCTTATATTTTCTACCCCAAATTGAATCAATCTTTGCAAGCACTGCAATTCGATAGAGAAAGTATCCTAAAATTTAGGACCTAAATGATAATGATGGTCGTTATAAATTCCAAACCCGAAATCAGCACCAATGCCAAACAAAGTGCAGGGACCAATGCCAAACAAAAAAAAGTGCAGGGACCAATGCCAAAATCTGATGAAAGTGCAGAGACCAATGACACATTTAAACCATAATTTATTTACTTGAAGGGTTCATTGTGTTCTTTACATTTTTAATATAAAATTATTTAGGTTGATGTTTTCCAAAATTCTTTAATTCGTTGATCTATATTCATAAGAAAATACACTTAGTAAGTTCGGTTGGTAGGAACATTATATAACATATATAGAGGTTGAGGTCAAACCCCAAACATCCACTTTTTTTTATCTTAAATACGAATTTCTATCCACTAAATTATTTGACAATAAAACACAATTGTTTCGAAGAATTCAAATTTAAATATTAACTTAAACAATTCTTGATCAACGGTCCAAGAAATTAGCAAAAAGTTGTGAGTTGGTGTGAATGTGTCTGGTGATGTTGGGCGCAATGTTAGACTAAAGTTTTAGCTCAAACTCAACATTGGTTGTTTTATGATAGAAATAGTTGAATTCTGCTCTTTATCCAAATGATTTTGCTCATTTTTAAAGTAAATGATCAAAATACTGAACCTCCCAGAGCGTGAGTTAAGTCACGTTGGTTTCTTTCATATATTACTATATGTTGCTATCATTCTTATAATAATCACTGAAGCTATTTCTTTATGTGTTTACTGTTTATTTATACTTAATTATCAAATTACGTAATACCTAGGCATATTATGGATCACAGGGAAAGCATTTGTACTATGCATGCTATCTAGCGATATATTCCTATTTTATTTGTATTTTCACATCAGTTTACTATTCGGTTTATTGCACTTTGTACTTGAGTGTTTTGGTTGACAAGCTCTCTGTTTCTATCTCAGGTACATGATACTAGCAACAACAACAGTATCGTGTTTTTCTGTTGCTCACTACCCATGAAAACCAACGTGAGTTAACTCACGTTGGGATTTAAATGCTAACTCACGCAAAGGTAATATGGACATTTACTTTGAGAATGAGCAAAGCTGTTTAGGTTCAAAATTTGAAATAGTTTTTGTAAATTTAGTGTTGGGTCATGAGAAGTGTCTAGAGGATCATATCTGTTATGAACAACTTTTGGAGGAGAATTACTCTAAAAAGGACCTAAAAGCTACAACTACACTATTCTAAAAAACTAATTCTTCACTCATTCATTTCACAATGATTACAATGACAAAACCATTATTTATAGCATTGACATTTCAATGACTCATCACAAAGGATCTCTCTAGATCATTCTAGAAAGCATGACTCATTCACCTAAAAATATAACTTCAACCTATTCTATTCAATTGGGCCTAACTTAGGTCGTTACAATCTCCTTGAGTTTTGAACAATCATACCAATGAATCGACACAATTTTTTTATTCAAAAGCTTAAAAGAGTTTATTTGAGTTTATCTACTATTGACATAAACATATAAGCATATGCCATAATAAAAAAAGTATTTCAAGTGTTCTTAATTATAAAATCATTTACAATTTCTTAATTATATATATATATATATATATATATATATATATATATATATATATATATAATGTATAATATGAGAATGACTATCTTATATGAGAATGATTATCAACCATTAGATTCAAAATAAATGGTTGACATTAAAAAGTCACATATACCTCACCTTATTAGATCAATTCTCATAAACTCATTTCCTTTTTCATCTTCTTCTCCCCACCATGTGTCTTACCAATCAATTGTGAACATTTCATCTTCTTCTTCTCTCACCCACCATGTGCTGCAAAATTGATTTTCCAATCTTATTGATACAAAGCCTATTAACAATAGAAATCGTAAGAAGTCTTCTGTTTTTTTAACCATCTAAAAAGCTTTTTTTTTTTTTTTTATGTTTTACTTTGTTATCCAATGTAATACACTTTTTTCCTTTTTTCTTTATTTGTTCGTAGCATTCCTTGTGCAAGGGAAAGGGAAGTAAATGGTGCGAAGCAATCGTTGTGCCATCTCCAACAAATTTTTACCAAGTGAAAAACGTTAGGCTTCCCCTTATATTTTCTGGAAGAAAAAAAAAGTAGATTAATAAATAATAAACAAGTAAAAAATAAAAAACCCTAATAAAAAATATATTTTAATCTCGACCACTACATATTCTTAGTGCTCCTGCTTCATGCCACTAAACAACGTATTCCAGAAAGCAAATTTATTCTTGTTTTATAAAATTAATTGAAGAAAATGTTTTTTTTTTTCGACTGATAGAAGTAAAAAATGTTAAATTGACAAAAACAAATCATTTTGGGCACTCAAAATTTCATAACTATTTTCTGTCCCATAATTGGGACAAATTGCTTAGAACAACTGAGATGAAAACAAAATAATTAAAGTAGTGATTCCCCATAAGAACATCATTTTGTATATATAGATATACAAAAGCTATATAATGTTTGTACGGGCAACATCACCACCTTAAACATTTGATTTTACCATTTTTTAACCATGTAATTGATAGTAGTTGGAACGTACCTTTTTATATCAAAGGTTTCATCTCAATGCTATATAAGCTGCCGATGTGGGACTTATTACTATTCACTTTATAATTATATAATTTGGTCAATTGGACTTGCCAAACACGTTCAGTTCAAAACATATTATAAAATGACTTCATGATTTAACCTCAATAAGATTCTCTTTTTGGTATCTTTTCTATTCATGTGTCTTATTAAGGTTCTCATATGGAAATATGTAATTGTGAATGAGAGCCTTTGATTTCTATACAATTAAGAATTATATTTGAGGCAATATATGCTAACATATAGTTATATATTAGCAAGTAGCAACATGTGCAGTATAACCACAGATGACAAAAAATCCAACAGATAACATAAAGGAAATGTAAGAGAGAGTGTTTGATATATCATTGTTTCATTGAAACTTATGGATTTTTCATCCTAATGCAAAAACTATGCTATATATTTGCTAATCAAACCGAAAAAAGTTAATGTGAATGATTGCTTTCACACTATATCATATTCATTGAAACTTATGGATTTCTTGTTTCAGATATCTACTGTTTTGCTGCTGCATATTGTTAAATTAAAATTTCTTCAATGTTAATATAGACATTATATTTGGATGATTTAACCAATTCAACGAGAAGAAAATACACAATTAATTAATATAACATTTTTCCAAGTTACAATGATAGTCCAAATAGATCACGGTTGATGATGGATGATAAAGTTTTCTACTAAATAACTAGTAATGTATCTTTCTCTCTTAAAATTTTAGAGAGAAGATCAAAAGAGAGATAAAATGATAAAATCAAGAGAGAGAAGGGGTGAGAAGAAGAGAATAAGAGATGGAGTAGGATGCAAGTTCATATTGATCCCTTCAACAAAAAACACAAGTGTAAAGATGTTTTAACATATCTATCAAAATAGACATAAACGAATTTTATATGTCAATAAGGGAAATTTTATATGTCAATAAGGGAAATTTTACGGTGTAAAATGCAAAGCGAAATCAAATATATGTATTTATTGATGGCAGTTGGCTATATGAGTTGGCCGAAAATGTTGGTATTCCACAATCATCCATGTAGAGTTGTTAGTTTTGTATCATGGTTTAACGTTCAGTTAGTTGGCATCATTATACGGCAATCATCAGTAATGTGCAGATCTATTGCCGTAAAATTTATTTTTCACGTTTTTTTGTCAAAAAAATTAGTTTCAAAAATTTTAATTTTCAAAGTTTTTTCTTTTAAAAAAACGAATATTTTTGTAAAAGAACAAGAAAATAACTTTTCAAAAAAAAAAAAAAAGTTCTTGGAAAAATTTGAGAATTATATGTTCAAATTTTTTTTTAAAATATTGACAAATTTATATTCGGATTTTATTTAATTAAACAATTTTCCATTTTTTTCATATTTCAAAAAATTATATTTTTAAAAAATTTATAATCGGAAGTTTTTTTATGAATTTTTTTATTTTTTAAAATCATTTTCAGATTTCTTAATTTCAAAATGTTTTTTAAAATTTAATATTATGTGGCATGCCACGTGTCAAAAGTTGCACAGTCAGCAACTACCACGTGGGCAAAGTCATGCCACTTCAGCTGAATAGTGGGGTCAGGGACTATTTTCAAACAAAAAAAATTTTGCAGGGATCAAAAATCAAAACTGGACCAAATTACAAAGACAATTATCATATTTAAGCATATATATAATATAGTAATTATAATAGTTAACAATTACGTTTACTCATTGGTAAATGGTTGCAATAAAAAGTAAGCTTCAAAATTTGTAGGGACGTCAAAACTTCATAATATTATTGTGTCCCATTATATAATAGAGACAAAATTCACAAAACAACTAAACTGATTGAAATGAAAACAAATTTTTGAAATAATCTCAATCTCAAAGTAAAATAGCTTTTAAATAAGCAAAATGACATTAGATTGAAATTATCTTCAAAGATTTGATTTATTCAAATTAAGTGCATTGAATCTGCATTTGGTTGCGATTTAAAACGTGCAGTCCACTACCAGTTTATAGATAAGGTGTCCTCTCCATGTTTATAAGCTACCGATGTGGGACATATGTAAGAGAAAATGCTTGATATCAATGATTCATTGTTCTCTTGTATTGGGACATATAAGCACATTTTAGCAGAAAGAATTTCCAATGATGTAAGTGTTGATGCAACATTTGCAATTGATGCAAGTTCAGCATCTTCATACCAATCAGGGCTGCAGAATAGTATGCATGCCCAAGACTGTAATTTATAGAGAAAGTATTCTAAATGATAATGATGGTCATTATAAATTCAAAACCCAAAATCAGCACCAGTCATATTAGACCCTTGTTTAAAGAATTAATGCCAACCTTGCAGCCCTGGCAATCAATTTACTATAAAAGTAAGAAGAATTTGTTGTTATTGCAGATGAGTTCATACCTTCAACATCTTTCAAAATAGCTGAAACAATTTCATGAGATTCTTGTTTAACACCTTTGCTTGAATGCCAAGTTACGGAAACAGGATCGATTTTCAAAAGCCATGAATCAGTTGTGCAATCCATTTTTATTATGATAACTTTGAGAGTGAGAGCCGTATTTTTTATGACATGTGAGAATTAGACTCAGATCCACGCAGACGTTAGTATGGATGTTGAAGTTATATTTTAATACACATTGTCAATGTTCCTTAGTTTTGACTCGAGTTAAATTTTGAGAGTAAGATCTAAATATATTTTAACATTCAAAAACGCCAATTTACCGATTGGTTCAACTATGGTTGATTCTCAGTTTTTCATTTTGATGAGAATGAGATTCAACCTGACAAGAAAATTGGTCAATTCAATACATAAATAACAAAAAAAAATTGATTTATTTCATTTGATGTCTAACTATTTGAGTTACGCCATTCTAATTATTCTCAGTCTCAGATAGTAAATGTGAACTTACAAACAAAATAAATAAAGACAAACTTAGTTATCGATCGTTGTGTGGACAGATGGACCATGAAAGAGTGTTCCATCAAATGCAGCATCAAAATAAATAAAGACAAACTTAATTATTCTCGTCTTTTTTTAAGATCTTCACTTTCTACTTTTTCTTTTATGTCATCTCTTCTGGATAAACAAAGTGAGACTTATGAATGGTCTCATGAAAGTGTTCTAAGAGAAAATTAAATCAGTAAAAGAAAAATATTTTGCCATTCATTATTGCACCTAATATTTAGTATAATGGTTTATTTTAAGGGTTAAATATGTTTTTGGTCCCTATAAAATTGGGAAATTCTGAGTTTAGTCCTTATTTAATTTTAATAGGTTTTTTAGTCCTACAAAAAAAAGTATTTCTAATGTTAGTTCCTATTACAACAAAGTTTGTTTAATTATCTTTAAACTCTTAAATTTTTGAACGATTTTTTTGAGACAAGTTTATAACATTATGAAAGGTTCATTTACTAAAATTTAGAATTTTTTAACATTAAATGAGTTAAATATGAATTTTTTAAAACGGTAAAAGT
Source organism: Medicago truncatula (assembly GCF_003473485.1). Classification (NCBI taxonomy): domain Eukaryota; kingdom Viridiplantae; phylum Streptophyta; class Magnoliopsida; order Fabales; family Fabaceae; genus Medicago; species Medicago truncatula. The sequence continues at coordinate 1,726,737 of NC_053047.1, read as the reverse complement.
TAAAGATAAAATACAAAATTTGGACGTAGAAATCAAATTTTGTGACAACTTTTTGCAGAGGAACTTTTAGTAATGTTCTTAATACGTATGCAAAAAATTGTTCAAAAACTCAAGAGTTTAAGCATAAAAAACAAATTTGAATTGAGGAGGGACTAATACTGATGCAGAAATTTTTTTAAGGAACTAAAAGAACTATTAAAATTAAGTAAGAACTAAACTTAAAAGGTCCCAATTTTATAGGACCAAAAATATATTTAACCTTTATTTTAATGACACCAACAATATAACATTTTCATAGCAAATTTGTTTAAGAGTATAATTGGAAATAAAAAAGTGAGGTCAAAACTATTCTCTCTATTCAACTTAGTATATTTTTGACGGAACTTAGTAAACTGCACATGCAAAAAACTTAGTATATAAGACTAGACCATTTCTAAATGTATTTATTATTCTTTTTTTAAAATATATCCCTTATTAATACTACAAATTCGTGTCCGCAAGTTCTATCTCAATTGAAAAAATGACGAAATTGTTAGATTGAGCGTCGTGACCGAGGTTTGAAACCCAGACCATCCCCTTATGGATATGAGTTTCAGTGAGTATTTTTTATAAAACTTGTAAAACGGTTACTCGGTATCAGTTAACTTGAGTCACAGGCTTGTTTTCCATTTAGCTACACTATTGCAGTAGTGTATGGTACATAGAGAAGTTTAGCCATATAGAAGTTGGTTAGTGTCTTAATTGGTTGGAAGATCTAAGTTAGTTAGAACTATAGGTTCTATATATAGATCAACCGTAACAAACTCAACACAATTCGATAAACATTTTAATTTTCTGAGATTTCTTCTTCTATAAGCTTCTGCATTTTCTTTGGTTTTCATTATGATGATGAACTTCATTTACCATTTCGTCTATCTACCTCGTAAAAATTATAAATTTGTCTTAGAATATAAGCAATCAATACTATATGCATTTATCTATAAAAGATAAACGAACTTTTCCGGACGGAGTATAACCAAAAACTAATGCAAATCAAATAAATACCAATAACATAAAGGAATTGCTAGAGATATAGGGCCTCAAAATTTCATAATTTTATTGTGTGTCCCATAATAGAGACCAAGCACGGATAAAGACAAATAATTAAAGGAAAAATCCCCTTTTGAACATCACATCTTTTCGTTTATGAAAAAACAATACTAATGTTCAAAAAGGTATATCACCTCAAATATTTGTTTTATCCAATCAAATTTAAAAACGTTGAATTTGCATTTGATAGTATTTGAATTGTGTTCAATCCCCTACCTATTTATAGCTAAGGTTTCCTCTCAAATGCTATATAAGCTGCCGATGTGGGTCATATTACAATCTTTTTATTCAACTTGGTATATTTTTGGAATTGCAAAACACGTTTCAGTACAAAACATATTATACAAGAATTTCATTTATATGTATTATTATTACTAAGGGGTCTAGAACACTATATGCAAATAAGAATTATATTTGACTCAATCTAGTACTATAAGTTCGTAAGGACTTCATCCATTTAGTCAATTGCATTCATAAGTATATGATATGAGGTCGTGTTAGCAAAGTTCTAAATTTTAGTTGTAAAACTCATTTTAAAATCATTTTAAAATGTTAGCAAAGTTCTAATTACTCGTGTAATTCAATCTATTGTCCCACACCTATAATTCAATCTATTGTCCCACACCTGGAGCATAGATTGATAGTTGCTATAGCCCTATTTTATTATTTATTTGTTTTATCAAGTTTAGTGTCTTTTTGTATAATTTATTTGAATAATGAGGATGTGTTATATGTTAGTAATTATTAGTAGTTTAATATGAGCATTATTAATGAGGAAATATAATTAAAATAAATTAATGAGGCATAAGGGTAGAATTGGAATAAGGAAGATTATGTAGGTTTATAATCAAAGAGATTAAGTGAAAAACAAACTCAGATAGTGATTATAAATAGATGAGACCATTAGAGAATTAGGGTTACAACAAATTAGAAAGTCAGAATACGTAGAAACTGTTTTTGGGAGAAAAGGGGAGAAAGTGAGAAGTCAGAGAAGAGAAGAGGAGCAAGCTTATAGAGTCTGAATTCAACCAATCTAAGGTAAGGGTGAGACTAACCTTCTTTAATCATGAGTATATAGTTCTGAAAAAGGGTTTAAGCTTGTAGTTGTTAATAGTTTTGATGTTATAGAAATTAGGGTTAAATTGCAAAATTGATTGTTGAAAGAGTAGGTAATTCATTGAATTAACGTAAGGAATGAGGTTCAGATTGTAGAATAAACATAGGTTGAGTTTCCTTTTGAATTTGGAATTTGGGTGGTTGAAAATTGGGTTTTTGGGAAAAAATAGATTTCTTCCCGTAGAACTGTTTGTCATCGCTCACCACGGCGAGTGATCTTGTTCGCCTTGCGAGTGACTTCGATATCAACTCGCAACGGTGAGTGTTCTACTCGCCTCGCGACTGATCAGTAGTAAAAATGATGATTTTCTAAAATAATGTTTTGTGTCATGTTTTGTATGGTTTTGAGTGCCTTTTCATGTTTTAGAAATGTTTAGACAAGTTTTGGAATCAAATTTGGGCATAGGAAAGTTTAAAATGGGATTTTTGGATGAAAAATGTCAAGTTCCCAAGAGCTATCAGTTTTAGCTCGCCACGGCGAGTACCTTGGTCGCCATGGCGAGTAGTCCATATGATGAACTCGTCATAGCGAGTCGATTGGCTCGCCTCGCGAGTTGTTCAGTGGTAGTCTGCCATGTTCGCGTTCTCGCGTCTGTCTCACACGTTTCTATTTTGAGTTGGCATTTAGTGTAAATATGAAACTTATTGATAATTGTGTTATCTTTCTAGTAGCCTTGGTTTGACGTGAAAACCTTTTGTGGATAATTTAATATGTTTTTATGAAGATGAATGATGAATTGTGGTTGTTTAATATGATGCCTATATGATGTATTTCCCATTAATGAATTGTGAGACTATGAAGTTGTTATTGATGTTGTTGTCGATGTTGTTGTTGTTGTTGCATTGGTAGTGTCAATGCATAATCATTTTAAACGAAGAGGGTTTGATGCTCTGTCAATTCTAAGTGAAGAGGGGTTGATGCTCTGTTAATTTTAAGCGAAAGGGGGTCGTAACCTGTCAAGTCGAATTACGGCATTAATGAAGAGAGCTTGATGCTCTGATGGTACCACATGCATATTGTAGTTGTTGAGTTGTCGTGTTTTTGTATCGTTGAGTTGTTGTTACATTGTTGAGCAAAAATTAATTGATGATTTGTAGTTGGAATTATGTGAAGTATTTTTGATGATGAATTGTTGTTGTTTCATGTTGTTAAATTCTTTTATAGAATTATTGCTTATTATTATTGAATGTGAAATTTCACGCATTCTGTTTGAATGTTGTCTCTACTTGGGTAACGTGCAGATAACCACGAGTAACCGCTGATGTGAGTTGATTCCTCGTGTCGTCTTAGAAGTCGCTCTGATACGTAACGGGATGGGGACTTTGATGTTTATTTCCATTGTTACGTATTTTTCCTTATGAATTTATTGTTGGACCAATTTTGTTGGATTTTAATGACGTTGTTTATGTTGAGGCCTTAGTGCCAATTTTGTTGAAAGAATAATTATTTTCCGTTGCGACGTTGTTGAAAATTATTGGAAGCAGATGATTTAAATAAAGAGTGGATTTTAACTCTATTTGTGTTAAATATTATTTTGAAGAACGAAATGTGACATCCTGTTTGCGATTAACTCTGATTTATTTTATATTATTTATATTTTGGGAAAACGGAGTGTTACAATTGGTATCAGAGCAGATCGGTCCAGTCCGACCATGTGTGTTATTTGTCTGTCATGTTATCTATATGTACTTTGTTCATTGTTTAAATAGTGTGCAACGGTTGAGATGTTTCTTTGTTATCGCGTCAGTTCTCTTATTTTCTTGAGTTGGTCAAGACTATCTAGAGTTCGACCTATATCTTTTAGACCATAGAGTTATGGTTATGTTTTATTATGTGATCATGTTTAACTGACTAACTTTAATGTGGATTTTGTGTATTGTTTTAAGTTTCTATTTTGTTATATATAGTTTAAAATATTTAAGCAATAATTAAATTCATTTTCTCTTGTGCTCTGAATTTCGAGGACAAAATTCTTTTAAGGGAGGTAGAGTTGTAACGCCTTATTTTATTATTTATTTATTTTATCGAGTTTAGTGTCTTTTTGTATAATTTATTTTAATAATGGGGATGTGTTATATTTTAGTAATTATTAGTAGCTTAATATGAGCATTATTAGTGAGGAAATATAATTAAAATAAGTAGTATAAAAACATTATTAAGGAATGTAATTCAAATAGATGAATTTACCTGAGCTGAAAATGGAAGAGGAAGACGAAGAAGCTAGGGGTTGTAGAGAGAGAGAGAGATCGGAAGCGAGTTTTGAACTTTGATGCGAGAGAGAAGAGGTTAGCATTTTCTTTCTTGTTGGGTTATAAGCTTTTTGGGCTTTCAACAGCCCAAATTAACATTCCTCTTTGTAAAATCTCTATACACACCTCTCTCGCGTTCATCGGTTTTTAAAAAATGTCTCAGATTCTAAAATATGAAGCGTGTTTTATGGGAATAGATTCTCTCAATTGAAATTCTTTTAATTTTTTTTAATTATGGTTAAGATGCAACAATTGAGGAGATTTTAATCGAGAGAATCCATTCCCATGATTTACCACCATGTAAGAAGGAAGAAAATTAGCACAGTTATATAGCCACGGTTCATAACAATTTTTACATGTTTGGATTCTAGAATTCGAAGAAAAAAAATCATTTTTTACATATAAGGATATTAGATTTGGAACACTTTGTTTGCATGTTTCAAACCCCCTTTACCTTTATGATAAAAGACAATTGCATAATTTTTTTTCCCATCCTTTACATTGTTCGGATTCAAAAATCTGAAAAATCAAGGGTCGATTAAAGAGTTTATGTTCCATTTTATTTCAAATAAGCATGTTTAACTTTTTCTTTTCTTTTTAGTCCCTAGAGTGTGCTTGACTAGAATTCTAGTTAAACCTGCTCTTTTGGAATAATTTTCAACGTCTTTCTTTTTCAAAGGAGATTCCATCTACCATGAATCATTTGGAATCCTTACGATTGGAATTTTATATGGTGAATACAAGTAGAGCGACTAATGAGATATATCCAAGAGTGACATACATATTACTAAGCTCTGTAGATAGAACAACGTTTTGGGATTTTCCCAACACCACAAGAAGAGCATGAAGCTTAACATTAACATTTATGCAGGAGTTGGATAAAGCAATTAAATGTACATTTTCTTATAGAGAAGTTGTAGCTCATGAAAAACATTTGTAAACAAGCACATCAATGCAATGAAAAATACCCTAAAAACTTCTTAGTCTTGCATCGATGGGAAAAACCTTGGAGTGTTCTACAAAATTTATGGAAAAATTTGGTGGTTTAAACCACCAAATTAGTCTTGATTTTGTAGCGTGCTCTCATCCACAATTAAAACAGCCAGTCAACCACTAATCACTTCCTTTAAAAAAACTATTTATGGAAGAAGAAAAAATGCAACTTACGGGACCACTTCTCAAAAAGAAAAACCCTAGTTGGACCACAAAAAGCACCGATTCAAAAATATAGATGAAAAGAAGTGCATATGTAGTTACATAGATCACACATGTAGGTGTGTTAGCAACGTGTTTTGGATCGATTTTGAGGTAAGAAGTCATTTAATCCATAATAAAAATCGCATATGATTCAATGTAGTTTAGATGACTATTATAAAAATAAAAGGCTTAATTGCACTTTTGGACCCCTATCTTTCTAAAAGTTGCGGTTATGGACCCCTAACTAATTTAAATACAAAACAGCCCCCTATGTTTTGATTCTTTGGCAGTTTTGGACCCCCAGTCCATTGCTGACTTGGTCAACGCTGACGTGGCACCCTAAGTGAGGTGCCACGTGTCAATTTTTTTAAATTTTTTTGTCTTGGGGGTCCAAAACTGCCAAAGAATCGAAACATAGGGGGTTGTTTTGTATTTAAATTAGTTAGGGGTCCATAACCGCAACTTTTGAAAAGATAGGGGTCCAAAAGTGCAATTAAGCCAAAATAAAAATAAAAGGTTTGTCTAACATGTGCAATATTGCACATGTTAAAGCAACTAAAAGTAACATATTTTTATTGAAAACAATAATTATTTAAAAAGTTATATACTTCCTTCGTTTCACAATACATGTCACTTTTGAAGAATAATTTTATTTCACTTTACTTGTCACTTTTAATTTCCAATGCAACATTGATTATTGGTTTGTCAATAATATTGTTACCTATTAGAGAGAAAGAGAGAGAAATAGAATAAAATAACAAAAAGTTAAGGGCGTTATAGGAAAAACACGAAGAATTTCATCAAAAATAACAAAGTTTATTTGATTTCTTGATATGTGTAATTTTCTCAAAAGCGACAAGTATTGTGAAACGGATGGAGTATTAAATACAAAATGTACATGTTCAATGCAAAGTTACTATTTTAAAGTTTTTAACATGTGCAAAATTTTCTCTCAAAAAAAAAAAAAAACGTGTAAAATTTGCACATGATAGAAAAACCCTAAAAAAATCCAATCCAATCTAAACCTATGCAGTTTAATTTGGATGAGTTTTTGGATATCCAAAATACAACATGTAATTTTTTTTATTAATATAATACTCTACATACACGGTAAAATGATAGGTTCAATACAAAATATAACACAAGTATATAAAAAAATTAATGAAAATGATAAATTTTATTTGAAATATATGACTTAGTACTAGTATAATATAAATTAAATTAATGTAATATATAAGATTAAAAACAAACAAGTAATATATTAATGTTCTCTAAAAAAAAAAGTAATATGTTAATGCAATATATATTGTCATGTATGTATGGCACTATGGCACAATAAAGGAGTACGAGTTCGAAAAGTTTACATCTTCCATGAGTTTAGTTTTGCATGAAAATGTTTTCGGGAACTAAGTCTGTATATTGACATATTTGAAATTTTAAAAAAGTTGAAAGAATGGTATGATAAATGATGATATAATATTTCAATCACCCTTTAAATCGACTTTAGAAACATACCATGTTTACAAAAGTTGTATATGGCACGTGAAAGTGTATATATTGCGGCGTTTAATATTTCACATTGTCTATTAAGCCCTTTCTCATTGAGCTTTCTCCTTTTCATTCAAAATACTCTTCAGTATCTACATTTCATATTGATGGTAGGATGAAAAAGAGCTTGATATTGAGGGATTAGTCCCAACAAATACCTTATTTATGTACACCAAGAAAATACAAAACACAACAAAAGGTTGGTAGCATTTTACTCACAAAAAGAAGCTTGCACTTAGAGGGTCACTATACAAAATGCCACCATTTATCATCTATAAGGATCACTAGGTACAAAACTAAACTATATAACTGATATAGAACTGGCCAAAAACTTAGACATGATAGATCATACCTACCTCTAAGGTAGATGCATGAGGTAAACTTAAAGCATAAGTTGGTCCTCTAGAGTTTCTTCTTAAGAAATCATATCCATAATTAATAACAACTTTCTTTATCCAACTTGATCCTCTTTTTGCTCTCACATATGAGTGACTCATTATAAATGCCATTCCTGCTTCCTTTGCTTCCATAAGCTCAAGCAATTCTTCCCTTGTATCTATATCCATCCGCGGACTATCCGGCACAACAAACCTCACTCTCTTCTTCACTCTTTCGGGTGACTTAACTTCCTTCAACTCTGAAGTTCCTTCTATCTGAGAATTATCATCTTGATCGTCTTCTGACATCTTTACGCCTTCTGAGTTTGATGATGAAGTTCCGACAACTGTCATCTTTGTATCGTCTTCGAAACTTCCTAACCCTAAGCCGTATTCAGAAGTATCGGATCGGATAAATTCGGCTATACTGCATATAAGATCTTTCTCGAACTCCATGTCATCTTTGTGAATGTCACGGTAGCCATACCGTGCTATGCACCTATAAAGCCTATATTCCTTTGGACCAATTCTACCAACTAAGAATCTTTCTCGAGGTGCAACATGCGGTACCGGGACAGATTTGATGCAGAGAAAGATTACCACTTGGTGAAAGGCAGGAAGATTGGTAACAAAATGAGAGAAAATAGCTGGGATTCCAGCTACAAGCTCGGTATGTATTAGGCCAATACCTTTAACCCTCACAATTCCTAAAGTCGGGCCTAAACCGAGGAGCCAATTGATAGGGACCTTATTTTGAACATCGAACTCGTACTTCTTTATTGTGCCATAGTGCCATACATACATGACAATAAGAAAGATGAGTGAGAGGGCAATAGGGACCCAAGCACCTTCAAGGAACTTGATGAGGGATGCAGAGAAATAGAGTGCTTCAATGGATCCAAAGAACAATAGAAAGCAAATAGCTAGCCAGCCACTTTTGTGCCAACATAAGACTATGACTAGAGACATCAGGCATGTGGTCACCAACATGACAGTTATGACAGCCAGACCTGTTTATCGAAAGAAAGCAAATAATCGTTTCAAATATATTTCAAATTTAATCTCTGTTAAGATATGTATAGATTTAAGTTATATTCTGTTGAGAAAACTTCCCTATAAGAATAGGATTGTTAGTTTATTTATCTAATTCAACTATCACGACCAAAGTTTATATAATTATACGCCAAATACATGCTTAAGGTCTATGAAACATCAAAAGATACAGATTTCGACACTGACAGTGACACATAAACACCGAATATGACACTGAGACATAGACACCAATAATGATTTAAGAAAAAAGTTATTTAATGTGACAAAATGAATCGGTTTCGTGTCAGTGTTAGACACTGACATGTGTTGACACTGGACACACCTTCAATCAGAAGTATTGGTGCAACACAACTTAAGATGCTTGATCATGTCAAAGGCGAAAAAAATTGACTAATATCGACCATCAGTGTAGTCAAAGTTTTGAGATGCAATTGGATTGAACAACTCATAAAATTATTACATAAAAAGATGGAGTTACCTGCTGCATTTCCCATTCGTTTGGTATCTCGAAATCCAATTGTAACAGCAAGACATAGAAGCATTAAACTCCAGTTGATCTCAGGAATGTAAATCTGGCCATGTATTTTCGATGATGTGTGAACGATTTTGACTTTGGGGAAGCACCCTAAAGAGGAACACTGTTTGATTATCGAGAAAGTTCCAGTGATGATTGCTTGACTTCCAACCACAGCTTGAAGTATGGCTATCGCAAGAACAGGCCATCTAAGTTTTACTAAAAAAGGAGAAAAAAATGTAAGATATACAGCTAAATAAAACAATAATCGTTCTTTGAATCTGTGCATGAATGTCACAGAAAATGTACCTGGTACAGACACATAAAACCCAATTCTATAGTCACTTTCAAGAGCATGATGCTTGGAAAGATATGCAGCTTGTCCCATATATGCTAGGATCAAAGAAGGGTATACCAAGAAAGTGAAAGCAATCTGCAGGCAAACAACTTTTTGTTAAACAGTTGATCATTTTCCATTTCTGCAAAATGTTGAGTATGATTTTATTTTGAAGGTAAAAGCAACTTCTAGAAGTAAAAGCTTTATTCGTAATTCTTCATATGAATTAATTTAGCTAATAAAATGTGATACTTTACATGATCATTGACACAATGATGCTTATATATATCTCTTCGTTAATGAATGCATCAAATGCACACACACTGTGTGCTGTAAGTTTGAATGTGTACACATCAAAGTAAATTTGGTAATTTCTTATGATTTAGTGCATGTTTGGATTGATGGTGGTTTTGGTAGAATCACGGTAGATCACCATAATTTTGACAAAAGCTACATGCACTTCGGAGTTTCAACATAACCAAAGTGTCATCGTAATTTCGCTCACAATTTTGAATACAATATTCGCATACATAGCTCACAATTTAGACAATTCATTGCTTTCCATCCAATATTCGCCCACAATTTTGAATACAATGTGCCAAATAAAAAAGGCTTCGTTTCTTGTGTACCTGAATAGACAATTGATTGAAGTGTCCTAAATCAGCATACATAGCTTCTGAGCCTGCAACATAGAACCAACAATATCAGATACAGATAAAGCAAGTGTCAAGCATACATGAATACAAGTTCCTCCGCATATACTCCATACCTGTTATACACAATAGAATCCCTCCCAAAGACATCCAACCTCCCCATTGAGTCTTTTTCAGAAATTTGAACATGTAGTATGGGGAGAGAGCTTGATAAACATGTGGATTCCAATGGATTATATTATAAAGACCAATAGTACTGATGCATATCAGCCAGGTCAACACAACAGGTGCGAAAAGACATCCAACACGGTGAGTGCCGTAATGTTGAAGAGCGAATAAAAATATCAGTATCGCACAAGCAACTGGAACCTCCACATCTGCATAACCAAATTACACCGGTGTAACAGTAAGAACAAAAGCAAATGTACAGCAAATGGAAATTTTCTAATTTTAGTGTTTAAGAAATATAGGCCCTGTTTGGATAAACATCTTAACTAAGTTGATATAGCATAAGCACTTATCATATAAGTGCATAGAGAATAAGCACCTATCATATAAGTGCTTATGCAAAAGCTATTTCTATAACAAAAGATAAAATAAAATATTGTTTTCATATAAGCTATAAGCTGTTTTAACACACTATTCTGGATATCATGGAAATAAGCTGAAAGCAGCTTATGGACATGCCATTAGTTGTTTTAATAAGCTCTCTAAAAAATTTCCACAAGTGCTTATGTCAGTAGACAAACTCAAATAAACCAATCCAAAGCGGCCCTAAATGTCAATTAGTGTTTGAATGCTTAGCGCAATGCTTCATAAAATTCAATTATGTAAAATATATATTAACTACCAAGGTAACTTTTCTGGTCCACAAATCATCAAGTCATAATTTCAGAATATATTGCCAAAAAAAGTTAGGTAACAGTGATTCAAATGACTTTTCTATAAAACAACAGAATAATCATACAGTTTTCAAACTTGAAAATGAAAAAGTTAGGTGAATATTTAAAAGTGTAATCGCGGTGACTTCATGCTATAGTATTTGAACAACTAAATTTTATTTTGAAGTTGACAGAATTAGGCCATATAGATAATCATTATTTATAAATCAAAGTGGGATTGCACACACTGTACATGACTAATCTAATAGTGGCAAACCTAATTTTGTATTCAATCAATGACTTTTCCAGATTTATCCACAGGGATTTATTGAATGAAGTCTCATCTAAACCACAGTGCTTTATATTATAACTTATAATCTAATGAAAGGTTAACTTTTTAAAGGAACTAACTTTTTTTTAATACTTGATCTTCTGATTACAAAACTTTACACCTTAGCCACATGTTTAATTATTTTAATCAACTTAACATTGGTTACATGTTTTAGCAGAAAAGTGACTTTGACATTGGTTCTCCATTTTCTTCCACTAATTTAAACAGCATGCATAGGAAAAACGAAAAGGAAATGGTTAAAAATAAGAAGATTTCATACATGCATTAAACAAATCCATTTTGATACTACCAAATCAAACTTTTAATCCTATTATCTTTAAATTATCTTTACAGCATATATACCATTGACTAAGACAAATGCAATGTCACATATTACAAGATACAGAAACAATGAGGATTATTCTAAACTTCTTGTAAATTATTGTGAGAACATATTCCCAAGAATTGTTCATGATACCAAACATTTTGATATCTACTCTTCATCAAAGTTTGATTCTTTAAAATAAATCAAATAGTTTAATCTGCAATTGTAAGCTAAGTGTAGTATCATAAAATATAAAATAAAAGAATTGATGATTGAATAATGAACTCCAAGTTGTGTATTTAAAATTGGACAGCTTTTTCCAACTAACACTCAGGTTATCCAAAAGACCTATTTGTTAGCAACAAATACCCCATATAGTAATTAAAGCTTAAACTCCCTATAATAGAAGCTAGATTATCACTATTTCCTTTAAAAGCAGTGATTTAAAAATCAAACGAGGCAGTCCCACCGATTGAACCTTGAACCACTCTTCGGCATGGTTCGGTTATTTCAGTGGTTCGATCGTGGTTTTGTCTTGGTTCGAGCCGTTTAAACCACGGCATGCCTCATCGTTTCAATCTCCAATTCCTTTTTACAACATTGACTCATAGTTTGAAGAAGAAATGGAAGGAAATAAAATAATCTGAAAATAAAACTAGTGCTTTTTTTCTCTCAAAAAGGAAACTTACATTTGTGCTGCTCTTTAGACATGGAAAGCTCTAAACCTGATATAGCAGAAAAAACTGCAAAAATGGCAAAAAAAGGAAAAAAGCCACAAAAGTGAGTTACCACCAAGATCAAATATGTTCACTGTTTTCAGTCAAATCACAAACTTTGTGTTTGGATTAACAGTAAATTTGACGGAATTACCGTGAGTCACCATGATTTTATAAACAAAATCACATGTCACCCTGATTTCTTCAAACTCACCGTAATTTCAAACATGCACAAAACATATGTTTGGATGACCAAGTTTGACAAAATCACGTGGCACCGTGATTTTGTTGAAACACAAAAGTGTAACTTTTGTCAAAATCGTGATGGCTCAAAGTAATTCTACCAATCTCACCGCCAATCCAAACATGCAGAAACTATTACTGAACCAAAAATCACAAAAAAAAAATACCAGAAATTGCTGGTGTGAGAACACCATCACCAATAACCATGCATGCCCCAATCAAAGCAAGAACAAGAAGCACCCTTTGAAACACTCTATGTTTCTCCAACAAAGATTTCAATCTAGACCCAACATTTTTCTTATCAACAGCAACAGTTTCATCCATTGTGTACTGTGCCAAATCCTCATCAGCTAGCTGAGTATTAGGCATCAAACTCACTCTAGCATGTCTACATAGCAAAGAGTACAAAGCAAAAGTCCCTCCTTCACCATTATCATCAGCTCTCAACACAATGAACACATATTTCAGAAGTGGAATCAAAGTTAGTGTCCAAAACACAAAAGACAATACACCAAAGATTTCTTCATTTGTATCTGAATGTTCAATATCCTCAGCAAAAGTGCTTTTGTATACATATAGTGGAGAAGTGCTTAAATCTCCATACACAACTCCTAAACTTTGATATGCCAAAACCAACACATGCTTCCATGAATCATCCTATACAAAAGAAGAAGAAAAACATCATGTGTCACATAATTACTAATAAAGCAAAGATTTTTAACACGTTTCTTATTCAAACATGAACAAAAACATGACACAAACATGGTTCATGCTTACCTTAACTGGGTTCTTGTAGATCACAGACTCAAGATCCATGATGAAAATTTGATGTTTTGAAAACTAAAAAGAAACCATTTTTAGATGACCCTTTATGAATTTAGACACAACCCAATTGAAAAAACAAGTCAAAAAGAAAGCAAAACCGAAATTTAAGAGGAAAAAAGTGATTTTTTTTGTTAATGGTACAGTGTAAAATGTACTATGTATATGTATAACGTTTTCTACTATTCTTTTCTTTTTGATGTTTTTTATATTATTATAATGAGGAAAAAAAAAGTGTGTGTTAGGGGAAAAGTGGATGAACCAAGAAAGAGAGACAAATGCAGACAAAAGAAGAACAAACACGAAACACAACAAAGAAGAGAGTTTAGAGAATAGTGGTGTGATGAGGTGAGGTAAGGTTGTTGGAGAAAGTTTTGAGAAATGGAGATTATTAGAATAATAATGAGTGGATGGTTGAGTGTATGTTTTGTTTTTGTGTGTTTTTGTGAGTGTGAGAGAGAAAGAGATATATTTAGAGAGAGAGAGGTGTTTGTTGTTTGATGAATGATGGGATGAAGTGTGAGGATTTTGGTTTTTTAAGTTTTTATCAATAATTAGTAACTTTCATTTGTCATTAAAACTATGAGTGGTTATGGGTTCGATCTCGTCTCTTATGTAAGGAAAAACATCGGTTTGAAAAGAAGAATCTACTTTGTGTGTTACATAAGTTTTTTGAGTGAAGATTAGTTTACGTTAAATAGCGATGCAATTTTAGTTTCTCTAATATGTGAAGATTAGATGATGAGTGGTAGTTGAGTGTGTGTTTTGTTGTGTGTGAGAGATACTTAGGGAAAGAAGAAAGGTGTTTGTTGCTTTGTGAATGATGGTGGTTAAGGTGAGGTTTTAAGTTTTGGTTGAGTGTATTTGGTTTTTTGTGTAACTTTCATTTCCCATTAAAAAAAACAAACTTGAAGTTATTTGAGAAATTAGATATCTTAAATATCATGAGTTTTTTTATAGGTTGTAACTAGTGTAGTCATTATTTTAGTTTTTTAATGATTAAACTCGAGACATCTTACTTATAACTCATTTAGCTCGTCAATCGTGACAATGAAAATAAGATTTTAAGTTTGAAACTTATGGATTAGAAAAGCATAGTTGGGAGCGTTTTTGTTAAAATTTTGATCAAAATTCTACGATTTTGTTTTAAGATTTCAAAGTTTAAGTACTTTATACACTTTGGGTCTGTTTGGTTAACCCAAAAAAGAGCTTTTAGCTTATAGCTTATAGCTTATAAGCTCGTTTGACAAAAAAAACTCTGTTTGGTAACACTTTTTCACCATGAGCTTATAGCTTATTTCACGAGCTTATAAGCTATTTTTCAGAAGCTATTCCAAATAGTGTTTGAGCTTATAGCTTATAGCTTCTCACTTTTTCTTCCAATTTTACCCTTATTATTTCATTTAAATTGTATTTTTATCCATTATAATTTTTATAATAAGCTACGTAATAAAGACTACTATCCCTTTATTTCAATTTTTGTATATATATCAGCTGACCTTTTTTTTTTTTTTTTTTGAAAAAATATATACCTTCGTTTTTTTTTTTTTTACGAAACAAAATACTATTATTCTAATAGTGTTACTTTTTTTTTTTTTGAGGTAAGTGTTATTTTCTTTATTCTCTGTTATTAGTATTACTCTATTAGTGCTACCTTTTTTTTTTTGTTTTTAAGGTAAATGTTATTTTTTTTATAAAGTGGAAACACTTAAATGATAATAAATATAAGATAAAATTTTGGTGAATAAAATTTAATTTAATTTATAATACATAGGATATATTAAATTAATAAATTTAAAGTATTTTTTTAAAGAAAAATTAGTTTACAAAATTACAAATACTTAAATTAATGATATAATTTTTATTATGAATTAAGAATACCCTTTATGTCATTTTACATTTATCAGCTAGTTGAACCGCTATTTTTACCAAACACTTCAGTTAGCTTATCAGCTAAAAGCTATCAGCTAGCTTATCAGCTATCCGCTATTTTTACCAAACAGAGCCTTTATAGTATATATTTAATGTGACTTAGTAGAATCCTTTAATTTTGGTTAGGATCTTGTTATCCCATTCGATTCAACAAAATTCAATTATTAGAATCCTTTCATTCTGGTTGTAATTTTAGATATTACAATTTTGATATGCTCTTTCGATTTGAAACAAAATCTCAATTTTTACGACCTTGGTCGGGAGAGAAGATTCACCAAGGTAGCCTTGAAAAATATTTATGATTAAAAAGTAAAGTTCTTCTAGAAGAATTATAATAGTGTTGGGTAAAATTTATAGTAACCAATTTAATTTTTTATAATATATCAATCATCTTTTAAACTTTTGTTTGACTTGAACTATTTATTGATTTTAATTTTTTTAAAGAATTAATTTAATATATTTAAAAATCATTATTATAGTACCAATGTTTATATCCTAATTTCGTAATCTATAATACATTGACCAATCTTGCTCAAAATATAAATAAATAAATACATTGACCATTCACTTTTATCCACACTTATCACTTTTAGAGTTTTAGTTAAAAAATCTACATTTTATAATAAATAATTTATTTTGGTCAAAACTAGTTTATCATGGTGATACTAAAATTAATATTTCTAAAAAATATTTATATCATCTTTCTTATTTAAGAAAAATCATAATATGAAATGGATAAGTTTTTTTTTTTTTTTTTATCAATATAACTGATAGTTTACATACAGTAAGTTATGTATATATACACTTACGTTACAAAGTTATTTACACTTTCTTTTTTAAGGGGATATTTATAAAGTTATTTATTGTCTAAAACATGCATCTTAAAATGGATAATAAAAACATTGGTGAAATATGACAAAATTAATATTGTAAATAGTACCACCATTTGTTTTTATATTGTGTTGTTGCATATAAAATGTTTTTTTTTAAGAAATATAAAATGATTTTTTGTGATTTTTTGAGATTCTACAAGGAATATTTTGGAGTGATGAAAGAAATATCATGGAGAACAGTTGTACTATTGCATACATGTGTGAGTGTGAGAGAGAATGAGTGAACAATGTTTGAGGGAATTGTGTGGGACATAGGTGAAGAGAAAGGGTATCCTCATCCATACCAATTCCATGCTGAGAGGGAGCATTAACAATGTCCACCAGCACACAGTAATTGCGACGTCCTTACATTACACATTTGGAGTTACAATCACCTAACAAATCACCAGTGACCACTTCTTTGAAATTGAAACTGACCTATCTAGCTATTTAATATCTTTATTTTACTTTCATTGTCACTATTCAAAAATAATATTCTTTCTTTCAATAATAATCATCTATTTTTTGTCCAAAGATAGTATCTCAATAGGTAAAAAATATCGAAATTGATAGGCTAGACGTCGTCGTCGTGTTTGAATTTCAACTATTTTATTTATATGTATGAGTTTTTAATGAAGATTGTCATTCTGTCGATCTAAAAAAGTTAATGACCTATTTTTTTTTAAGAAAATGAATGTTTCTTTAGTTTTATCGTCCAATAGTCTAAAAGTCCACCTCTTAAAGTGAATAAATAGAGTATTTGAGTTTTAAACTTTCGATCCTTACATATATTATACAATGTGTATATCAACTGAGTTAAGTTCATGAAGAGAATATTTCTTTAGTTTTACTATGTTATTAGTTAAGAAAAGAGTAGTGATATTTGTACATCCAATTGATGACAACTTTGGTGACAACCTTGTTTTTCTCTCTTCTTATTGGTCAAAAACAATGGAGAGAGAGAATAAAAATCTTATGCGAATATGAGAAAGAAAGTTGTCAAAAAGTTATCACATAATGATTGCATAAATATCATTCCCCTTAAGAAAATTAATCACTTAGTTAACAAGACCCTTAGTCATCAATTATGTTTCTCATAGGTCAATTTAGTCCATAAAAAAAAAACAAATGAAAAAAACACTAAAATATGTATTTGTAATAGGCTTTAAGACACATTGACTCATCAAAGACACGTTGATGTGACCAATTTTCGACAATATGCCACTTGAGAAACGGATAATTGTTGTTGATTGTGCGCATTCATCTCCATCAAAGAAACTTGGATGTCTATAAAATCAATCTCTCAACCTTCAAAATATCCATTTTAATCAATTCTTCCCACTTATATATTTGCTACTTCTAAGTCGCATTTACTACAACAATAATATCTTGTAGTGTGCGTCCGTCAATTATTTTGTTATGCTCTCCCTCACGTAGGAGGGATATGTCGCATGAAACCATTGATAAAAAGACTTCTGACACAAGGAGTCGGTCACATGTTGGGTCATGAAAAAAGTATAGGGGTTCATCTACTATATTAGATCAAGAATAATAAAACGAGAGAGTTTGACAACACATCTTAACCAAAAACTTTAAAGACATTTAATTTATAAGCTAAGTCCTCTCAATGATATATTCTTCAACATCTATTTTTATACTTAATGCAAGACTTCTAATTCATATTAACTACACAAGGATGAATTTACTTGTTTATATAAAAGGAAGGTGAAGTTTTCATGAAGTTTAAGACCTTTGTGTCTGTATCAAACAAAATTTGAGTGTATCAACGAATTTTTCTTTTAATATTCTGTGCATTCCAAATTAGACAAAAGAATATTCTCTTCAAAATTTTCTTATTCTGAATAGTATGATCTAAAGAAGTTTGAATTTAAAGAATAAATCATAGCATTTTATTGAATTTCAATTCTACCTAAAAAGCCTTCTACTTTTGCAGCTACACTGAACATGATTATAATAACCACGTACGTAGAACAAAGTATTTAAATTCTATACGTAAAATATGTTACACGTGGCATGCACATTTTTCACATTAATCTTCAAGAAACCTCGAGAAGTTTTACCCTTCACCACTCAAATCTCACAAGCAATTTGTGAAGAAAGTTACGTGTGTAGTGTGATAAAACCACACGTCTTTGAGTGGCTTGTTTGTCTTAATCAAATATTTGTAAGCTACTTGCTCAAATATTAATTTCAATTTAAATATATTCATTCTTGACCACAAAGGGTCCCATAGAATACTTATTAGGTATTTTATATATATATTATTAGAATACAATTTTGTGTATTATAAGTAACCTAATGGAACCAATCACCAAATTTATAGTAAGACATAAAATAAACCAACCCCAAAAAATAAACCAACCCCACCACCATTCTTTCTATTATACCAACTCCATTTAAAGTTTTTGGCCAAAATCACTTTAGTGATTGCTTTTTTCTGCTCTATCATTTTTATAGTGATTTGGACTTAATTAAAATAATTTAGTATAAGAGATTAGGGAGATGAGATAAGAAAAGTATGGCTTCTTATAAGTAGTATTATAAAGTGGGAGATAAGTGAAAGTGACACTAATTAATAATGTGATTTCATTCTCATCCAAGGGGGGTTTATTTGTGAATGTGAAAAGAATTGAAATTGAAATTACGAAAAGGTTACATTTATCATACAGTCGAACTCCTGATTATCAGAGACTATTTTTTTTAAAATCGAGCTACACAAAAATAAAATTCAAAACTAATCATTAATTCCACGTATTTAAATAACTTGGAAGATTTATTTTTTTTAGGAAACTTGAAAGATTTTTTTCAAAACCAAAATACCTAACTAATATGAAATATGAACCGTTCATGTACTAACCGCGTGAATGCGTGATATTAGAACTATAGACCATCTGAATTTAAACAATTGGGACAAGTGGCTCTATTTTTTGCTACAAAAATGTTAATAGTTTTTGTACAATTCAATCACACATGGCCCTCCCAATGGCTTACTTGTCTATTTGAGAGACCACTTTCCCTTTATCTCCAATCTTGTGAATGTCCATGGCCTCTCAAGTTTTGGGAGTAAATTTATGCTCAAATTGCCTTGCTTTGCCTCCATATCAAATCCCAATTATCATCAAACTTTAAAAAGAATTAAAGTTCCTTTTCTTTTTGTTGCTTTTTCTTGAAAAATCTAATTTCTTTTCTTCTTGTTTTTTTAACTTTTTTTTATGTGTACAAGGCAACGGCAAGTTATGTGATGATTGTTGTCCCAAAAAAAAAAGTTAAACATAAATGTCTAGACATATTGCTTTAAAAAAAAAGAAAAAAAAAGAAATCAGGTATCCTTATGCATAACAATCAATCTCTTTCGAGTTGGACATAACCACAATAGACGGTAAAACTCTATTTTATTTCTTTTTAATATTGTTGTGTTTTCAATAAAGTTTTTTTTTTAAAAAAACTCGGTGTCCGATTTAAGGAACGACTAATTCGAAGGGACTAGTCCATTGAAAGAAAACCAGAGGAAAAACTAATGGTTAAGGTGAGTTTTTGAGGAAAAATAAAGATTATTCTGCTTATTATTATTTTCAAAATTTGTGTGCTTGAGTGAGTTTTTCCAAAATTGATTTTAGTTGAAAATAATGAGTTTGGAGAGTAAAGAAAGTGACGTGTGTTTATAATAATAGCTTAATTATAAAAATCAATACGAAATTTCCATTTGTCAAAAAATTGATTTTTTTTTTTTTTTTTTCAGTTTGTCTAACACGATTTTGGAAGCAAAATCATGATTGGTGTGATAAAAATTAACCAAACATAACTTCCCCTTTCTCCTATGCTATAATTAGGGGTGGACATGGTTCGGTTAACCATATTAACCGAATCGAACTGAACCGAAATGTTAAAATGGTTCAGAATAATCGAATCGAACTGTTTAAGGTTTGGAACTAATCGAACTGAACCAAAGTTATCGTTCAGTTAACCGTTTATTTGCCTATTAACCGAACCGAATCAAAACCAAAATTTTGAACCAAAATGTATTTTTTTATCCTATATTTTAAGTACACAAATTACATTAACATGGTGAAATAACTTCGCATGTTACTTCAAACATTGATCTCTAAGCATGGTTTAGGGTATTTAAATGTGACTGTTATTTACTATTTCACATATTATTTATTGCCTATATCATAATAACACGATATACACTTAATATTACTTCTGTCCATATTGATCTCCAAGCATGGTTTATGGTATTTAAACCTGACTGCATTTTTTTGGTTATGACAGATCAATGAAACGGTGAATTTTTGTTTAAAAACATTGTTCATAAAACTACATGTAATAATAACCAAATATGCATGATGAAAATTAATACAATGCGCATATGGATATCTTTTGGCAAGAACAATAGTTTAAATTCTCTTTTTTACTACTATTTTGAAGCATCAATATTATATGGATCAGAAGTAGCAATTTTAAAGTGCCAATATTGTATTTTGAAGCATCGATATTACATGGATTAGAAGTGAAAAATAAGAGGTGTTGTGTAATTGTGTTATATGGTTATGGTTCGGTTCGGTTTGGATAACTGTGGTTATTAATGGTTCGGTTCGGTTAATTAACTGTTATTAAAATAATGGTTCAGTTCAAAAATTACTGAAATGGTTCAGTTAATTTTGATATGGTTCGATTCAGTTAACCGGCTCGGTTCGATTATTGGTTAATTTTGTCCATCACTTCGTGTTTGTTTGGACTTTTTTTGGTGTCTATCATCATGGCAATAGAGCTAGTCCTTTTACCACATGCTACAATATTTAAAAGGCATGAGCGAATTACCTTCATTTTTTTTAACATGAGACTTCTAACTTATATTTGCTGTATAATAAGAGTTTTGTGTAAAATGACGCAGTCTCTTACGCTTGTTGCTTTGTCTATGGAAAAAATGTGGTAGTCTTAGCTCTCTATAATCTATTTAATTTTATGAATAAGTTAGTACAGTTTTTCTATTTAGTTGTTTCAATAATATGTATTTCTATTGTGATATATTATAATAATAATAATATTAATTTAGCTATCCGAGACAAAAACAGTTAAAACATATAACGTCATTTTTAAAATTTATGTAAAACATTGAATTAGATGTTAATGTAGAAGTAATTTACCCTAGCATCATATACCATATTTTCTCTTAAATTTATGAAAATATGAATAATAATTAGGATTCTCAATAATCCTTCTACCCAAAAAAATATCTCAATAAGCCGTCCACAAAAATGATACATTAAATTCTTTGGTGAGTAAATAGTCAATTTTCCTTTTGAAATTGTAAGTTTCGTCAATTACCCTCCTGAAATTGCATAACGTTAATCAATTTACCCCTCCGTCAAATTTTTCTATTAACTGTTTATGGTTATGATCAAATACCCCTGAAATTTTACACTTATGTGCAAAATGCCCTCTAAACTTAAAAATTTAGACTTTTTTCTTACCAAAGATCATACATTTAGTTCTTTAAGTAGTATATTGTACCTATTGTCATACAAATTCTATTCACAAGAAAATGAATGAATATATGCCAAAGAAATCATGGTTTTGTCATGTGCAGCCTTTTCATTCATATTTCATATTTATCAACAAGGAGCAAGAGAATTTTTTTACAAAGAAGGTGAAACTAAAAACCAAACACTAAAAATATATCAAGCTGTTGAAATACACCAAGACAAGAATGTCATAGTAGCAGAAAATTGATATCTATCACATAACTTTGTAGTACCATGTGATATATCGGCTTCATGCAGAAGGTCTATGACATAATCTATTTAACATGTTGTAGCTAATAGATATGACATTTCCTGCATTATAAAAATTATATCATTAATTAAGTTGCAAATTCACAAACCTAAGCCTTGTTTCTTCTTCCTTCTGCAGATATTAACCTATGAATTTTATTTATGGACACACAATTATCAAAGACTTGTGTACTTTATGACTGCATACTCTAACATAATTACCAACTTGTGTAAAAAAAAGTCTTATATATATGTATATATTTAAAATACATGAGAGTAACATACCTTCCATAAAGATTTATATGACCAATGGCTGCATAAACATACATTCCATAAAGATTTATATAATCAATAATTGTTAATTGTTTGCCTTTAATATCTTTTGAGTCAAGGATAAAAAAAATATAAATTTTCAAGTTTAGGGGGCATTTTGCACATAAGTGCAAAATTTCAAGGGGGATATT
Source organism: Medicago truncatula (assembly GCF_003473485.1). Classification (NCBI taxonomy): domain Eukaryota; kingdom Viridiplantae; phylum Streptophyta; class Magnoliopsida; order Fabales; family Fabaceae; genus Medicago; species Medicago truncatula. Next base: position 1,704,222 of record NC_053047.1, on the reverse strand, counting down.
TGATCATAATCGTAAACAGTTAACAGAAAAATTTGACGGAGGGATAAATTGATTAACGTTGTGCAATTTCAAAGGATAATTGAAGTTTTCTTAATTTCAGAAGATAATTGACGAAACCTTACAATTCAGAGGAGAAATTGACTATTTATTGATTCTTTGGTTGATGCATGAATGTTGCATGACATGTGTTATGAATTTGTGAGGAAAAAAACAGTTACATCTAGTCAACAAAAAAGCACATGGTCAAAATTTGAACAGCACAGTTAGACCTTTGACCTTTCCCTAAAGGGACCCACATAGTCATTTTTGGAGCCCAAAAAGGGTACAAGGTGCCACTAAATCAGACATGGACATAACATTTGGCATTATCATCAAGTTGATAAAGAATATCTTCATTGAGAATATAGTGTTGCAATTAAAGGTGACGATGCTATTATCATCTCAAACTACCGTCAAATATTAGTGATAAGCTGACTATGGTAACTTTCCATTCTCCTTTTTTTGGATTAGGAGTTTGGTTGAGCTGGATATTTTTGTGTAAATTGAGTATATTTCACATGTAAATGTAGAGATTAATATTTTTATATTTTCGGCAAGAAAGTTCAAGTTTATTTTTAAACTAGAGATTGAGGCTGATATATCATCTATTTTTGATAAGAAAGTTTAAATTTTACTTTTATGAGACATCTTAATTGAAAAATTCTAAAATTTAATAGACTAAGTTACATACATACATATATACACACATAATTTAAATAAAGGTTAGGAAAATGCTAATAACGGTTGTTTTTAATAAGTAATTTATACTTTTTACTTTTTTAATAGTGTTTCGCGAACACTTATTAGCATGATCTTAAAGATGAATTTTAAAGTGTGTTAAGTTGGATGATTTTTTAAAAATAGATTAAATTTAGAAGATAATTTAAATTGTTTAAAGTGTAAACTTCATTATATATAGGTGATAAATTTCAAGAATTTTTAAAATGAAGAGATTTTATGAAGTATTTTGTCACAACTAAAACATATTTAAATACTATCTAAAAGTTAAGAAATTGAGATTCCTCCCTTTGCTCTATAAAGTACAAATTTCAAAAGTTTACACTTTAGTCCTTCCTTTTTTCTTTTCCAAATTGTTCCTTATATTTTTCAATTTTACAAATTGATCCTTATAAATTTTAAAAATATTAAAATGGTCCACACACTATTTCAAAAAAGAATTCCTTCTAAATTTTTGAAATTGGAAATTAAAAATTAAGAAATTGAAATTCCTCCCTTTACTCTATAAAGTACAAATTTCAAAAGTTAACACATTAGTCCTTCCTTTTTTCTTTTCAAATTGTTGCATATATTTTTCAATTTTACAAATTGGTCCTTATAAATTTTTAAAATATTAAAATGTTCCACACACTACTTCAAAAAATTAGTCCTTCTAAATTTTTGAAATTGGAAATTGATCCCTAAATTTTTCAACATTGGTCCCTCCGCCTTTTGAAATTTGGTGTAATCAATCATAGAAAATTCTCATTAATCTTTTAAAAACTTTTATAAAAACAAATTCAAACCTTCAAAATAAATTTAAGATCTATAGTAGAGTATGGTTGGATTCATGTTTGACTTTTTCAAAGCAGACAAGACCGGTGTCTTGCAAAGCTTAACATAACCTATTCACACTCATGTCCTCATTATTAACTATAGAAATGTCACACCCAAATATTAGGAAAAAAAACCATAAATTCATTTATCATCTTGTACTCTCAACGATGCCCCTACAACCAACAACCCTATATTAAAACTTGGACTCCAATAATTTATTTAATAAAATATTGGAGAAGGGTTGCCAAATTGCCAATTGTAGAATGAATATTTTTTAAAAAAAAAAATTGATATCGAATGATAGAGTCCACAAACTTCAGGTGTAGCCATGTAGATGAAAGTGATAAGTTCTATATTTTTCTAATTTCTTACTCCAGTCAAATTAATAAAATCAAAAAGATTCTAACTAGAACTATCACACTAATATGCTAGTAGTTTTCATAATATTAGTCGATCTTCTGACAAACTAAACATGTTAATTTCCTTATTTTTTTATTCAAGGTCTTCATAATTAATGTATATAATATTGATTGAGTCCTTTCAAAAATTGATTGAGTTCATTCAATTCAACCTTCTTCCAGCCGGCTAATATTCCTCAAATCGAGCCGGCCCTTTGATTTTAAATTTTGATATTCATAAATAATTGTTGAAATATCTCTATTTGATTTTTGTCTTCTTCTCTTGCATTAATTATGTGTTTTTTAGGGAAAAAATGGTACGGGTTGTTTTGTTGCTATTACTTTATTATTATGATTTCAAAATTATGACCAAAGTAGTGTTGAGAGTGCACATCATGACTCGATTTCTAGAGTTAGATGCTCAAACTTGATTATGATTACACTTAGGAAGTTTGACCTTGTTTAAAAAGGTTTGAATGTGTTTTACAAATATGGAAATGTGATATGAGCTATCAAACAATAGCTTCAACACATTTTGCGTGAGGGTAATGCTGCAATTCATTTTCTATTTAGTTAAGAAAAGTGCTCTAAGTGATAATAATTTTGTTGTCTTCCATAAAGTCCGTTGATATGTTATCTATTCTTTTAACGGATATCACAGACGTTGAGTTCATTCGACTCTAGTTAAAATCTTTTTTTGGTTTTATTTTCTATCTTTTTTTCTCTTTTGTTAAAAAAAGAAAAAAGATGTTCCAACTAAAAGTAAAAAGATTCTAATTACGAAGGATTAAAAATCAAAATGATGGTCTCACCAAAAGATGCCAAAGGTAAACCCTAGTATGTTATTGAAATATTGGTGGCTAATATCAAATCAAGATTAATGAGATAGCGTGATTCTAACTACTTCTTGCAAAAATTAAAATCACATTCACTTTCATACATTAAATTGAATTTGAGTCCTTTTAATTATATAAAGATTTTCTTAAAAGAAACCAACCCAACTCATTTGCTAACAAATTAGCAGTTTTACTTATACTAAAGTTTGGATATGAGAGTTTAGAACCAAATTTAAAATGAGAGTTTAGAACATCGTGAAGATCGTCAATCACCAGCTTAGATGAGAATTGATTTTGAGAAACAGAATCAAACATGTTGAAATTGTTAATTTTTACTTTTAAGTCTATTAAAAGTGTTTTTTATAGTGTAGAAGTTGAACTAGACACGTATGCTTATACTAAAGTTTAGTTATAATTGTAAAGATGCTCGATAAAATAATAGTTTTTACCATTTATTGAATGAACTTTAAAATTGAATTTCTCTTATAGTAACAAAGATTGGAGGGAGTAATATCGCTTTCTTAAACAGATTATTAGGGTGATGAATGATACTGCACATATTGGATTGGCATTATCTTATTGGCACTTTGCTGAATATCATTAGGTGCTACGTCACAACTATATAACTGTTCTCAACCCATAAAGAGGGAAAAATATTTGTCTTTTTTCAAAATCAATTAAAAAGAATTTGTTTGCTTCTTAAAAAAATCTTTTATTAAAGTTGATTTTGCCTCCTGTTTTTAACTTCTTTGCCGGCCCTGTTTTTTAATTAAAAACATTTTCCTTGCTCTCAGTCTCAATATGTTAAATAAAGAATTCATCGATGCGGTATAACTCAGTTGATATGGACAATGCATAATATATGTAAGGTCCGAGGTTTAAAACCCAGCCACTACAAAAAAAAAATCATTAACGTTGTCTTTTTGAACAAAATTTAGCTGGTAAGGACATTAAATATGTAAGAGATGAGGTTTGAACAGTTAAGTGCATGTTTGTTTTTGTTGGATTACCATAATATTGATATGAGGTGGGTTCTCTTCTCTCAATCAATTTTTTTTTTGTATGCATGAGCCAAAAATCGAACCCCTAACCACATATTTAAGGGACTCATGTCTCTTGCCACTGGACCATTCCACTTTTGGTAGTTAATTGCATGTTTAAATCCATATATTGTTTTTTTGAGGAATTCTATATATTGTTCATGAACATGCTTTTTTGTTCAACATATACAGTTGGTAACATGAACATATATTGTTTAAACATGCAAAATGAACATGTTTTGAAGAAGAAGAAAAAACTTATTCCCATGTTTTTCTTTAAAAAAGTGTAAAGAACGAAGTAGTTCTAATATTTACTACTATAAGTATACTTTTAAAATAAATGTTATTTTGCTTTACATTTATTTTAAATTAAATTTAAAATAAAAAAAATCTCAAATAGATAGCTTCCTACCCAAACAAATACATTGAACAATGCATGATATATGTAAGGTCCGTGGTTCGAACCACGAACACAAAAAAAAAACAATGAACTACCCGTGCTAACATATGGTAGCATGCATGGGTACAAAGCAAATGTCTCACTCAAATAATTTATTTTATTTTACTGGATATTATGAATTTGAGAATTGAGAAGTATCGACAGTAAATATGAATATCTCTTACATTTATAATTCGAATCTTAACTCGTTACATTGCAAGAGTCTAACTTTTGGTTAGACATAAATTCCGATAGTCACTCAAATTCTCTTTAATTGAACCGTTTTCCGAAAATTTGATTTTAGAGTTTCTTTTATGATTATTGCGATCAAATTACCTCAATAATTACATAATTTTATTAAGAAAACTTGAATAATTGTGTTGCAAAGTTCAGCAGTGTGAATGTTTATTTACAAACATAAAGGACTAATGTCAATTGTTACATTTTCTCTAATTTACTACTGCACTTCATTCCATTTCACGTTCCACAATATAAAAGAGAAAATACAGATGGGAATAGAATAAAAACTGTTGGGACTAACAAAAATCTAGACACCCTAGCTAAGGAAACAAGCTCAATATATGGTTTGAAAAAGATGAAACCATTAAATGCTGACAATTGGAACACATGGGCATGATCTGACAATTGACAACCTTTGTGTCTATTAAATTCAAACCTACCAATTGAGATTTGGTATGTGCACTGCAAATTGCAGCTCATGGAGAGACAAATATATTTACTTTAACAAATCACGTCCTTCAATTTAAAAAGGTAAAAAAAAAACAGAGAAAACATTTTATGGTGTACATTACTCTGTCCAATTTGTAGTGAACAAATATCATATCATATTATCATATCGTAGTTTTCATTTGGATACCTTCTGCTCAAACTTTTCGAGTGTCAAGTTTAATCACTTGATCGAAAGTTTAAAAAGGGACTAAGGGTATTTTCGTCAACTTATGGAGTAGCTGAACGTTTATAGGGTGTAGCTAAAAAAAATCGAATACTATTCCTCTATCCATTTTAGTTATCGTTTTAATGCTATTATTTGTAAAAATCAGAATGCGCATATCCTCCACGCACAACTGCAAATTAACTTCTCAAAGCTAGTAGGGCTACCATGGACGACAAAACGATTGAGATTAATCACTCCCTTTGATGCATAAGGTTTTGTGCTAAGTCATTTTCAGTATTATTATGCTTTTAGTCTTCAAATAGGTGGCTAAGTTTGAGCTACTTTAGAGTTGGATATTAATGCAAATAGAACGACTAGTATAAAACCAAGTGAAAAACTCCAAACAACAAAAAGGATATGAAGATCATCGAACAACAAAAAAAAAGAACAAAAGGATATGTAGATGGAATCATTCCTTTTGGGCAGAATGCCTTGAAAATCTCGCTTGGTCCCTCTAAAGAACATTGTATTAGATTTGGGAGGAATTTTGTTTTGATACATAGACGAAGTGACAAACAGCAATGAAAGTCACACACGCAACACAATTATTAGGTCAAGAGTTCAGTCCACGTGTGTACATAGGATAAATGACGTAGCATAAGGTTCAGTCCACGTGGAGCTGCCACATGTAACTGTTACGTCATAGAGTTTAACTGCCAAAACAAACAGATGGGGTAATTGAGCAACGCTTGACAATTTTATGGGGGGTTTTTGAAGATTCTTTGAAGTCAAGGGGATTTTTGACAAAAGTTACAATTTTGGAGTTTTTTTTCTTCTATTCACTCAGTTTTGCACCTATTGTTGCATATGTTGCGACGGAAATACATAACATATAACCTTTTGAAGTCTTTGAATTCATCATGCTTCTTTTTTTCAGAGGAAAATTCTTTTCCAGATTTCTTACACCTTAGATAGTGGACGTGTGATATCATCTATGTATTTGTCTTTTGATGTATTTGTCTTTTGACAAATGAACAAGCATCAAACTTGAAGCCAACAATGGAAGCATAACCAATGAAACACTAGCAGTTTGATCATATGGATCACTATATGACTGGAAAAAGTTTGATCATATGTATTTGTCCCTAGAAAATTTGCTAATACAAAAAACTAATCATATAGTTCTTTTGTGATAATTTCTCAATCTGCCTGTATGACCCCATTAGCTATCGAAAGGTCCTTTCAATAATGTATTTTATCCGAAATAATATCGAAAGGATCCTTCCGATAGTGTATTTTGGGGGCCTATGAGCATATAAGGGGGTGAATTGAGAAATTATATTTTTATAATTTTAGAATTATGTTGAGCAGGGTTTTAATAGGCCCATTGATGCCTTTTCCTTAGAGAATTGCTCATTCACGTTGAGAAATACACATGCGCCGGTTAATTCACGTTGAGAATACATTTGCATGAGTTAACTCACGTTCGACAATTTTGACGGAAATGAACAAAAACATATGCAAGAAGAGCGGTACTCTTTTCCCTAACCTAATGAAAGAGATACTACATCACATAAACATGGCTGCGTGGTCATATTTTCGCTGTTTTGATTTCAAAATTATTTTACTTAATGTTTGTTTGTAATTCGTTTTTTTTTACATATGATTCTTATCTACTATTTGTCTACTGGTTCCTTATGTGAACAGTAAGAAGATTGAGAAGAAAAGGAACAAAAATGGTACAAACAAACACAATGGTATAAGAATTTCTTTTCCCATGTCTCAAACATTTCGGATTATAGAATCCGAACTATGTAAAAATACGTTAAAAACAACTTGCAACACTTTAAAATATTTTAAATTTTATAATCCGAATCAGATGACAATTCTTAGAAGAGAAAATCTCCAAAGATAATACTTACAATAAGTTGGTATATGAAAAGCTAGCAACGGGGCACACACACAAAAATAATACAGTAAAAACATGTTCCAAGACAAGACAAAAAGCAACAATGACAAAATTTGTGTAGAGAAGGAGGACAAGTACATTTTTGGCAAAAAAAAATTGGTGTAGCGTTCGTCCTCAAGAATTGTCACCTCCTCAATGATTGACAAATTTGTTAGGTCACCAAATCTTTATACTAGTAATCGGTTTATGTTATTTTAGGAAACAAAAGAATATATGTAATCTTTTCTGTGTCAACCTCCTGTTCATAGAAGAATGAGTATTTGTAACCTGGAGATTGACCGTCAGAAGGTAAGTAAAGTCTCGTCAAGAGTTGTTCAACGAATCAAATTCAGTTTTTCTCGAAGAATATTCATTGCTTGTATATAAAATATTCCACCTAAGAGTATCATTTTATAACTTGAATTTCCATCCCCAATGATATTAATTTCATTCAGATGGTTAGTCGCAGCATACACTTCCTTGATAGGAATTTTTGGACAAGAAATTTTTGTTTAATAAGTTTCCAAATGTCACTGAGAAAAGTAGTACATAAGCATAAATGTATAATGTAATAAGCATCATTGGGCATCATTTACCACACACATTACATGCTTGTCAATGTTAGTAATAATTTGAGAAAATGGAATTAATAAATGTAATCATATATGTTACTGTTGTGCAAAGATAAGACATTGACACATGTTGAATATCAAACATGTTTTTAATATGAACTGTCGGTGATATATAAATACATATAGAAGTTTGAAATAATTTTGATCTTACCCTCATTTTTTAGTGGGGCTGAACTAAAGCATATAAGATAAATGATGTATGCAATGATGATCGCATAAAACTCCTACTATGCTCATGGTTTTTATGTATTCATATATAAAAACAATTCAGAGATTTTGGGTACATCTTCCAAGTTGTGACATGAACAAATCAACTAATATAATACCACCCTAATGATTCTTGTGAATAGTTAGTCTTGTTGCCGACCAATGCAATTTAGGGTGTGTTTGGTAAAAAAAAGCTATAAGTTAGCTGATAGCTGAAAAGCTAGCTTATAGCTGATGGCTGATAGCTTATAGTTGAAAAGTTAGCTGATTAAAATTAAAAGTGTTTGGTAAAATTAGTTGTTGAAGTGACTATAAATATAAAATGACATAAAAGGACATGCTTGTTTAATTTTTTTTAATATCATATATATAATTTTTATTACTTAACACATTTATTTTTAAATATTTAAATATATTTTAAATTATTTTCATCTCCAAAATAATAAATGTATTTATGAATTCAATCGAATTTTTATTTTATTTTTATGAATTTTATTTAACTAAACTTGCTTCACTATTATAAGTTTTATATAAAATTATATATTATATGAATTATGAGCAAAGTAAAAAAAAAACAAAAAAGTGGACAAGAAAATTTAAAAAGCCATACATGGTAAACATGGTTAGTTGAAGAAGATAGTGGGTAGTTTTTTTTTTATTATAATAAAATAAAATAAAATTAAGAAAAGGTTAAAATGGGAAGAAAGTATAAAAAGCTACAAGCTATAAGTTAAAAAGCTACTTGGATTAGCTTCTTAAAAAACGCTATAAGCTAGTGAGAAAAGCTTTTTACCAAACACGTCTCATTTTATCAAAACAAGCTTATAAGCTAGTCCAACAAGCTATAAGCTAGCTTTTTTGTGTTACCAAACACAGCCTTACATTTATGGTCCAATTAGAATAATATGTTATTCTCACTACTTATCTTTGAAATTGTAAAATATTTTCATAAAGCATTACCTTCTATGTTAACAAAAATCATTTTCATGTACATATATATTTTAAAATGAAAATAAAATAAGAAACAATAATTTTTCTTTTAAAACTTAAAAGAGAAACCAAACTAAAATATTCTAAAAAGGAATGGTTATCTTTCTTATGCAAAAATTCTAAAGGTGACAAATACAAGAAACTAGTTTCATTGAATTCATCAAAAACTATCTTTTACTTTTATTTTCTATAGCTTTAACTCATTATTATGGTTCATATAGTATTCTTATATTCTATCTTTCAAGCACTTAGAAATTTTGCTTAGCTAACCAAATTTCAGCCACAAAAACTATCATATCATATTCTCTTTGTTGTTAAAGACTTAAATACAATGATCAAATTTGTAACAATCAAATTCATGACCATATCTATGATTATTCTTCTTCAACAAAACTATTAAAAATAATTTTTTATTTTTTACTTTTTTGACTCCATGAATTTTTAGTCTTCATTTGTAACCAAAAAAAAAAAAAAGTCTTCATTAAATTTATTACATGTTCATATACGCCTGTGAATATAGTATTACAATTTGTTTTATTTTACTTCCTTAAAAAAAACTTCCTTTTTACTAAATGATATTTTAAGTATTATTTTAAAAGACCTTACGTTAAGAGTCCACATCGGATAGAAAATGGTTTGACAATGTGTCTATAAGTAGGGGTAATCTTCACCTCACAATTTTGTTTTGTGAGGTTGTATTAGGTTCAGCCACCATTTCTAAGATGGTATCAGAGCCTCTTCAAAATTCATTGTCCATTAGGCTACATGCTATCTGGTTTCCGCTATCGTGTTACCCATCATTTATGTCCAAGAACCAAGCTCAATAGTGCAGGCCGTGAGGGGGGTGCCTGACAATGTATTTATAAGTGGGGACAATACTCACCTCACAAGCCAAATCGTAAGAGGGTGTCTGACAAAGTGTTTATAAGTGGGGGCAATCTTCACCACACAAGCCGGAACTATTACTGGTGTAACATAAAAGTTCCAACTATTCTCATTATCTGAATACAAAATTCCATGTTGCAATTCATTTACAAGAAGTAACATTCTCATAAAACAAGTACTTCAAAAAAATAAACAATTTCCAAACTAAGATTACAAAACTTGAGCTTAATAACAATCATTTCATGGACCAATTGGAATACTAAGATCTTCTAGAGTTTCTTTAGTAAAATTCTTCCTTCCCTTTGAAATCAATAAGGCCTCTTCTAGTGTTTTGACAACTTGTTCCATGGATGGTCTTTGTTGGTCAAGGGATGTGCATGATAGAGCCAATTGAAGTGTAAAATCAAATGCTTCTTCAGAATAATTTCCTTCAAGTCTAGGATCAGCAAATTCTGTGATGCTACCATTCCTAGTGAATGTTTTTGCCTAAGAAATGAAGTCACATAAAATTGGCACAAAGGGTCAAACTTCTGACCAAAGATTAAAAAAAGAATAATGAAAGAAGAGTACTTCCTCTATCTCTTATTAAATATTACCATACCGACCGGTCCAGTCCGAATTTTAAAACACTGTTAAATATATACCGTTAAAGATTATGCACACCTTCATAAATCACTTAATGTACTAATTTTTTTTTATGGTACATTTAGTGTATTAATTTCTAAATTACAAATTCAGTCTCGAATATAAGAAGAAAAAACGTTTATATTAAGTGATCTCAAATATAATAAAAGTTTTCTAAGAAAAAGAAGAAATACAATGAATCATTCATAAAATACTCATCAATTAATTACACGGAATAAGTTTCCTTTGAAGGGTTTTTCAGAATACGAGATCAAAAATATGAATAGCAATTATCTAAATTTTTGCTTATAATCAAGACGAAGATCATATTATTTACTAAAGTACCTTTGTCAATATAGTAGTTAATGAAATAGTTAGATGCGTTAAAATACAAAATATATATATATATATATATATATATATATATATATATATATATATATATATATATATATATATATATATATATATATATATTTTAAATGTAACATTTAGTACGAGGTTGAGGGTGTGAGAGATTTGAGACATGATTTCTTACCATTTTACTAAGTGACATTGGTCTTTTCAGTTTCAAATTTATGACCCTCTTTCCAGAGAGAATTTGTAGAAGTACCATGCCAAAACTGTAAACATCACCAGATGAATTTACATGGTGGTTGCTTTGGTATTCAGGATCCACATATCCAAAAGTCCCTCTCACTTCTGAACTAGCATATGTTTCACCTATCTCAATAAGTTTAGATAATCCAAAATCTGATAGTTTTGCTTCAAAGTTTGACCCAAGAAGGATATTTGTTGGCTGCATGAGAAATATACATCACTCTATTTTCTTTGTATCTATACAAACTAGATTTATTACGGTCAACAAAAGTACGCAGTCACGCATTCAGGATAATCTTGATTGTTCGATCAAGATGACCATTCAATCAAGATCAGACGATTCCCAATATCAGACTACGTGAATGTGGGTTCCTCCTAATTGCAGGAACCCTAGTCTTGTATGGTCACAAACATTTAGATACATCATTTAGTCACATATACAAGTCTTATGTGGTCACAAACATTTTGATACATACACCATTTAATCACAAATACATATTTGAAAAAGTTATAAAAAATAAAAGAATTGAATAAAGTACATTTTTTTAGGAAAGAAAAATATAGTTATACCTAAGTATTTTCCGAATATATTGTCTTTACATTTTTAATTCAAACTAACTTGGACGAGAGTAGTATTAGGATGGGTGACCTTCTGGTAAGTCTTTGTGTTGCACCTCTCCCACCCTTTGTGTAACCAAAAAAACTAACACAAGACTCCTTTTACCACAATTATTAATCTACGTGTCATGTCGTACCAAAACCAAAAATTAGTATATATGTTTCGATTACTAGTGAATTTGACAAAATTTCGATATCACAATTTTAACAAAATCAAGGTGTCATCATATAATTCTGTCAACTTTATGGCAATTCTAAGCATTGTACTCAATTTGTTTAAGATGTTAATAAAGATTGACCTTGATGTCACGATGAACAATGCAGCCTCCTTCATATGTGTGCAAAAACCAAACACCTCTAGCACTATCAATTGCAATTTCTAGCCTCTTTATCCATGAAAGCACCTTGTTCTTGCCTAATGTATACATATTCATTTGGTAAATCTTCAAAGATCATAGTGAAAAGAAAAGAGTAAACAAAATTTCAAACTCTCATGCCACAATAAGTACTTAAAAAAAATTAATTACCAAATAGCCATTCTGAAAGACTTCCATTTGGACATAGTTCATAGATAAGAAGACATTCATCTCCATCAACACAACAGCCAAGCAAAGAAACAAGATTTTGGTGCTTGACATGAGATAGACTTGTAACTTCTCTCACAAAAGTTTCTATATTTCCATCATCATTGATTATGTGCTTCACTGCAACTTGCTGATTATTTTTCATTGTACCTTTATAGACCTTACCTAACATCAAATAAAATTCAAATAAGACTTCTTTTTTTGTTAACCCCTGGTTTCTAGGAGAAAGGAGTCATAACAATCTGATGTTCGGTCTAGAGGTAAGTAAGGTCTGCAAATAAATGAATATCTTCACTTGGTTTGGTAAGGAGAAGACTTAAGATTTAATATACCAAACCAGAATTTCAAGCAGTTTAAAGCAGTTGAATCATGACCTAGAAATCTTACCGAATCGACGCGATCCGATAATTTAGTTTTTAACATAGAGAAAAAGAAGCTCACCTGAAGTTCCTTTCCCAATGATATTCATTTCATTGAGATTGTTGGTGGCAGCATACACTTCCTTGATAGAAATTTTTGGACAAGAAATTTTCTTTAACAAATTTCCAAATGTCACTGAAGAATAATAATTTTATACATAAGCATAATATTATAGCCTTTATATATGATATGGTATCTAATATGAGTTTTTAAAATAATTTTGGTCTTACCTTTATTTTGTAGTGAGGCTAATCTGAAGAATCTAAGATAAATGATGTATGCAGTGATAAATGATATCAAAATAGCCCCTACTGTTGCTGCTCCAATCAAAATCAATATACCTGATTCCATATAAAGATGTAAATAAAAATTAAAGGGAATTCTTAAAATGTAACTCTGATAACATGTGGCCAGTAACTAAGAGGTGTGTAAATAGGAAACATTTGCAATTTGGTATAAATATTTGTTTATTTGCTTATGAAACTGAGAAAGCAAAAATGGAGACTCGAGATTTTCTCTTTTTGTGAATTGGACTGGTTTATACTATATACAAGAAAATCTTGGAAAAATTATATAATTGAAAAGTTGTTGAAGAGTCTAGGGAGCAGTGAGAGCAACAAAGGATTAAATCAAATCACAAAGAGACACCACATCTATTGATAAAAAAAACCACTATTATGAGACACCACAGCTTCACCAAAAATCTTAAGGTATTAATTAAATATACGAGTCATTTCTCCTAATTTTTTGTCGATCTAGGACGAATTACTCACACTTAAATTCCAACTATTTGCACCGCCGTTACAAACCAACGGAAACAAAACATGTCACCTGACTCCATTACCAATAATAATACCTTTGATACAAGGATCCATCATATCTAGATTCACTCCCGCTCCCCATCCAACTGAGCAAGGGCTCTGATACCACTTGTTGAGAAGTCTTGAGAGAGCACAGAGAGCAACAACATAATATATTGAATCACTAAGAGCGTGAACATCACATCTCCACACCCAAAATCTTAAGATGATAGATATATGTGTCAAGTCTCTTATATAACTTTCATTTAACTAAGTTATAATTAATGCGAAACTAGGCACTCGCACTTGAATTCCAACATGGTTTTTTTAGAGTTAATAGAATATTTGTTATTTAATTTCATGTTTGTTAATAGAGTATTCATATGCATATAAAAATATTTCAAGAGGTTTAGGTTAGACCGTCCAAATTGAAACATGAACAAATCAGTCCCTTTTGATTCTTGTGTACAATTAGTCTTGTTGCCGGCCAATGCAAGTTACTGTATAGTCCAATTATAATGTTATTCTCACTTGATAAGACAATTTCTTCTATTTTAACAAAAAAAATCATTGTCATGCATTTATAATTAAAGAGAAACCAAATTAAAATATCCTAAAAAGCAATGGTTATTATAAAAATACAAGAGACAAGATTTATCATTCTAAGGCAAAGATTCTCCAAAGGTGACAAATACAAGCACTTGTATATTCTCCTTTGATGTTACCTAGCACAAACTAATTTCATTGTATTTGTCAACTATTTTTCTATTAGTTTCTCCTTTTATTTCTATTGCTTTTACTCATTATGCTTCATATATTCTATATACCTTTCAAGCACTTAGAAATTTTTTCCTAGTTAACCAATTTGAACCACAAAATTTTTCATTTCACATTCTCTCTATTTTTAAAGCCTTAGATACAATGATCAAGTTTGTAACAAGCAAATTCATGACCATTTCTATAATTATTCTTCTTCAACAAAACTTGGTATTTTCAAAATGTAGCTGTGAAAATCAAGTAGAAGATTCTTATCATAAAGTATCTGAGGCATTGAAATATAAATTAATTGCTATGGCAACAGTTTTTGTTTCTAGTCTAATTGGTGTATGCATTCCAATCTTTGCAAAAAAATGTTCATATTTAAATCCGGAAAATGATTTTTATTTTTTGGTTAAAGCGTTTGCTGCTGGTGTGATTCTAGCGACCGGGTTCATACACATACTTCCAGATGCTTTCGAAGCCTTAACGAGTCCTTGTATAAGCGAAAAGCCATGGAAATTGTTTCCTTTCTCAGGTTTTGTTACAATGGTAGCAGCCATTGGAACTTTAATTATGGAAGCTTTGATTATGGGCTACCATAAAAGATCTGAAATGAAAAAAGCTCAGCCTTTGGATGAGAATGATGAGACTCATCATTCAGATAATGGTAGTAGTCATGTTCATAATTTTTCAATTGCATCAGATAGATTAGATTCAACAAATCGCCTCCGGTATACTATAGTTTCTCAGGTAACTCACCCGTTCTATTATCTTGTCTATAATATGATGATATAAAGTTAATAAGTGTCAAACTCGCGATTTTTTTCCCTATTTAAACACTTTTTTTTATTTTTTTTCCACAGATTTTACGCGGATTTTATGATATTTTTTTCGATATATGCTTTCGCGCGGCTAAAATCAGCTAATTTTGATGAATCACAAAAATTTTATCATTAAAGTGTTACACCTTATTGAGGACTATTTTCTTTTCACCCAAAAGAAGAAGTTAGTAAAGTCTTAAAAATTGGAATGTGAATATAAGATTTTTTAGAGTATCATGTGCCATAACATTTGATAATGTTGACTAAAAGAGATACCTTGAACTAAATTTTATTTTATTTTAAATTAGTCATATATTCAAAATATGCAGATTTTGGAGCTAGGCATTGTGTTACATTCAGTCATTTTAGGGATATCTCTTGGGGTGTCAAGAAGTCCTAAAACAATCAAACCATTGGTGGCAGTATTAACTTTTCATCAATGCTTTGAAGGAATAGGACTTGGTGGCTGCATTTCTCAGGTACTTTATTTATTTACTTATTTATATTTTTATTTTTTTAGGGGAAACTTATTTATATGTTAGTATTACTTTATACAATCATTTTTTTTTCTCTAAATGTGTGGTCAGTTTCACTATAGTCCAAGAACATATTGAAAATACAAAAGTTCATTAAGTGAATCTTGTTAGAAAAGCAACTCCGGATCAAATGAGATCAATTACATAAATCAAACAAGTCATAATGTTCTATCGTATACCATAGTCAAAAGAATAAAGATACAAAAAGAAACGCAGCCAATGAACATACAATGTTTGGTAATGAAGTTTGGCCAATTTTGCCAACCTCTCCGACTGCAGAGTGGTTGCAGTTCCTTCGAATTATTACTTCAAGATTCGGGATTACAATGTACATCTTATATATAAATAGGGTCTAGATTACAACATTACACTGAACTATACGAGCCGTACCCAACACTTTTGTTAGTAATTTCTTGGACCAAAGTGACCGACTAATAGAAGACATATTCGAGGAATAAACTAACTAAGAGAAAACACATTTGATTACCAAATTGACTAACAAAATTTACAATTGAGAACTGTTGACTTACTCAAGAATGTCAAGTGTATTAATACTCATTTTGTTTCTATTATCAGGCACAATTCAAATACTATAAGGTTACAATTATGATACTATTCTTTTGCCTGATTTTTCCAATTGGAATTGGCATTGGTATGGGAATATCAAACATCTACAATGAAAGTAGTCCAAAGTCACTAATAGTTGAAGGATTTCTTCTATCAGCATCTGCAGGGGTTCTCATTAACATGGCACTTGTTGATCTTGTTGCAACTGACTTCATGAACTCAAAAATGCTAACCAATTTTAGGCTACAACTCGGGGCAAGTTTAGCACTTTTTGTGGGGATGATTTGTATGTCAATTTTGGCATTGGGGGAAGATTCCTAGCCAAGTCTAGTTTTTTTTTTAAACGGCTAATATTTATTCACATCAAGAGTATGCAAGGTGCACAATAAGCTCGCGGGTACAAAGAAATGTAAACATACAATAGGTGCCGCATCGAGAGTAGCCAAGTCTAGTTGTATCAATTTCTTCTAAACATTACATGATTTTCATAAGAAAATTTAAAAATTTACTCCCTTCGACTCACAATATCACTCGTTTAAGGTTTATGCACGATTGTTAAGAAAATGATTAATTATGTTGATCTCAATGGTAAAATTAGTAGCATTTACTAAAACACCCTTATTAATTGTAGTTAGTGGAGTGTTAAGTTGAATGAAATTCAATAAAAAAGGTATAATAGTGGGAAGAAAAAAAAATGTTGCAATGATATTGTAAAGTGACAATTATTTTGAGAAAAAGAAATTTTTTTAAAGAAAATAATTGTAAGACGGATGAAGTAGGAATTACTCGCACACATACTGATATTAACTTTAACTTTGTGTAGTTTAAAGATATGCACATTAACTTTGTGTACTAATTTCTATAAAGAAATGTGCTTCATTGACTAAAATAGTCTTATTAATGAAATAATTAGTGGAAATGTGGAATAGTTAGGTAGAATGAATAAATAAGAGAGATCTATCAAAAAAAAATAAGAGAGTTGGTGGAAAAAGTAAATGACACTTTATTAGTATTTTAAAATGACAATTAATGTTAGACAATATATACCGTAAATGGTAATTTGATTTACATCAATGTCTAATCATATTTACCTTCTCATCATGCCAAAAACTTGATAGGATCACAACAAATGCATTAGATCATTCCATGTAATTAAATCGGTTAAATGTCGAATATCGTTCTTAAAGAATACTATTAGACCCTATTCGTTTAGGTTTGTCAAACACTACCTATAGATGATGACAAAATATTCTTCACTTCAAGCAGGGGCGGAGCCACCCCCCAGCTAGTCTGGGCTAGTGCCCAGGTTCGGCTCCAACTTTCTTTGTAGCAAACCCAACCATTACTATAAATTTTAGCTTTTCCTGTGGATTTTTGTGTAAATTCCTCAGGAAACACATTTCCTGCAGATTTTGCCAAGGATTTAGGTTCCGCATAAAAGATATATCCGTAGGAAATGTGAAATTATTCGCAGGAAGGAAGTAACGTTTTGCGATAAATTTTATGCCCAGACTCTATAAAATTCCTGGCTCTGCCACCGACTTCAAGACTACATCTATTGTCTCCTCTTATTAGGCCTATGCAGGGGCGCAGCCCTTCATTGACAAGGGGTAGCCTTGGCTACCCCAAAAAATATATTAATCTTTAATGAGTTGGTGTAAATTAATATTCGGCTACCCCATATAATAAACATTGAGCTACCCCAAACAAATTCAGTTGTCGAAAATTAACATAAACAAATTAAATGGACATTGAGTTTCTTGCAAATAACCAATTTGTTTTACATTGGAAAAGACATTATTAATCTATTTAGTAAACGGTCAATTATGGATAAAATTGGTTTCTTGAAATGCATTTTACACAACTTTTTTAAATAGCTATCGTCAATTTTTATCCTTTGTTGATGCTTTAATTTACATTTCATATAAGTAAAAGTTATTGTCATTAATTTTCGAATTAAATTTGTTTTTAGTCTTTAGAACACTTACGATTTTTGAGTTGTGTTTATAAGATTTTGTTTGATTTTTGTCCTTAATTTTTTGTTAGAGATTAAATACAAGACTAAAAACACTTTTTTAGTAATTTTTTTAAAAATTGAGACAAAAATTGAATAAATTTTTTGTAAGGACTAAACCTAAAAAATTATAATCTATGGGACTAAAATTATTTTTATCCTTAAATTTAATATATTTGTTTTAAAAATATTTTATTCTTCCTTTAAATTTGGCCCCTGCATAAAAAAAATTCTAGCTTCGTCGCTGGGCCTATGATACTCGTTAGGAGTGCGATTTGAACTATCACTACTTCATCGTCTAAGAGATAACACCAATAATTAATTGTCTCAAATTCATAAGATCGTTCATTATCATTTATTCTCATGTCAATTTATTACTCCCTCTATCCCTAATTATAAGATCCTTTTGAGAATTTTTTTTGTCCCTTTTTATAAGACCTCTTTGTTATTTCCAACTACATTAATTATTTCTTTACATACATGCCCCTATTTATTATACATATTTTTCTTCAATCAGAAATAAATAGCATATGGAAAACATAAACTAACTCTCTCTCTTAAGGATAATATTGTAAAAACAACAGTGATTACAAACAACTTTAATACAAATATCCATTTTCTTAATTCCCGTAATTTTAGCAAAAGGATCTTATAATTAGGGACGGAGGGAGTACATTACATAATAAGTCAGAATTATATCACTACGTCACATATAAGTCATATCATGTAAGTCATATTGATCATCAAGTAATTCAACAAATCAAATCTGCCAAAAAAAAAACAAAAGAATTCAACAAATCAAATAATTGTAGTAAATGAAACGTGAGTACTACAATATCAAATTTATGAAAGATATCAATTACCACACATTGAACATAAATTAAATCAATCAAGACCAAAATAAAGTTTTTTATTCATCTTTTAATCTCACACTTCTAAATTTTTACATTAATTTAATTATCTCTCAAAGTGCTACAACCATTTGCATGCAAGCCTCAAATGAACTTGTGAAAAATACGGGTTATCTCGTCCATCTCACTTATTTCACCCTAATGTAATTGAACTCTCACCCTGTAACATATTTTGACTATTCCACAACCTATACAAGTCCACAAGCGAGAGTCTCCCGCTCCTTTGACTCCTCATCCTCCTTTGTTGGACAGCTGATTGACACTGAAAGCTAATAATTTTACTTTCTATTTACCATCGATAAATTGACTTACACGTTTACTTATGTCTCTCTATGTGTCCCTTTTTTGGGTTAGGATTGTCTCCATTTATAATCTTTTTCATTTATTTTATTTGAAGAGAGATATGCACAAAAAAGTTAAAAAAATATAAAATAATTAATACTCCCTCCGTTCCAAATTGCATGACGTTTTTGGCATTTCACACATATTAAGAAATGTAATTAATATTGTGTGGGAAAGAGATATTATGAGTTGTTTTACAAAATTGTCCTCAATAAATGATATGGGAAAGATAAATGAATGAATTGAAAGAAGGGAGAGTAATAAATAGTTAAGGATATAATAGGAAAATAACATTAATTTTTCATTGGTATTGTAAAACGACATACAATTTGGGACAAATATTTTTTCTAGAGTGACATACAATTTGGGACGGATGGAGTAGTAGTGAGATCTCTCTAAATGGAATCCTCCATTTATATTAAAAAAATGGAAAAGATCTTACCTCTTTTTTTAATCCTTCAGGTCACTATGGTTTTATTTTATAATATAACAATAACCTAAATGTTCTATTTTAATTTTAGACTATTACTTTTTCCACCTTGCTTGTTTCTCGCGCACCCTGAAAAGAAAAAAAAACCAAAATCACCCCTGGTTTGGATTATGTAATCTGAACCAGATTGTTAAAGATTTCCGGAAAACACAATCCGGACACATTCGATATGAGATTTTTTGGTGTTTTTTTTTTTTTTATGTCAAAGGTCTCTGTTAACCGTTATATAAGTCCTAGGTCATAAGTACATACAATGAAAACGTGTTTGTCATTCAAAACCGTCCAAAAAACGCATTAAAACTCCACTAACCGGCCAAACCTTTGGTGAAACGCACTGTCAAAAAATAACTGAGGGTGTCCAGATTATATAATCCGGAAATGACAAAAACTATTCAGATTATAAAATCTAGACATCTTGTTTGGAAGATCAACATACTTATTTATGATCCTAGGACGCCCTATTTGAACTTTCCATCTTCATCCATATTTCAAGTTCCAATTTTCATCATCATTGCATCTTTCTTCACAAGATTTTATGTCTCCCAATGCAATTAATTATCCACTATCTCAAGGCATTTATGCTTATTTGTTTCTTTCCATGATAGTTGCTTCTCTCCAAGATCTCAAGTCACATTTACCATTATAAAATGTCTTGTTACCTTCTTGCTCTCCACCAAATCCTGACTTTCTTTCCTTTGCATCTTCCCTTCTCCCACAAGGCAACAATAAACTACTTCACACCATGGAAATGCTTCCGCCATAACTTCAACTCGTCATTGCCAAGAAGATCGCCGCTTCGAGCACTAGAGAGTTGTTAACCTTTCGGGCATCCGCGAAACTCCATCGGAGACTTTCCGAAAACCATGTGGTGCTCAGAGCGGTGTGGGAAGATTGCATGCGCCTTCTTCTCCTCACTTCGTCTAATGCGGGACAAAGGAAGTTCATGCAGCAACTTACTCTCAGTGGCCATGCACTATATTGCGTTGTCAGAGCAGCTCAAATGCTTCAACAACCTCACCCTGGCCTGCCAAGGATTCAATTTGTTCTTAGCAGCGCCCAACGTGCAGGGTCAGATGAAGCCAAGCACTTCTTGATCATGTTGAAAGTGCTGGCAAGCGAAGGTTTCGTCAGAGATAGGTTTTTTTTCCCTCTGTCATGACCTTTTCACTCGACAACATCTTGCTCAGTGCCGACGATCTTCTCTTCGATTGGGGTCTACTCGAACTACGTTTTATGCCCCCTAGTTATGAGTACAAGTTCACTTGTCTTTCCGACGGGGCTTGTGCGATGAGCAATAGGATCCGCAATTCTCACTTGCCATCTCCAGGTGCAGATGAGGATTATGATATGATCCGCAATTCTCACTTGCCATCTCGACACCGAACTTATTTGGTTTCTGGGGCACTTCCGCTTCTTCGAGCTTGATTTCCTGTTGTAAAGGCCTAAAGGCCCTTTTTTTGTAATATGTCGTAAATATTCGGATATTTTGGACGGTGGTCTACACCACAAGAATCACGTTTTCAAAGGTTTTCAAAGATTATGTAATCTGTACCATTTTTGTTCGTATATTTGTATGTTTTATTTGTATTTATTTTATGAATTTAGCATCTAAATAATATAATATAAAGCAAGTGTAAGAAAAGTGTGTACAACTGGTAAAAAGTTTTCTGAATTATATAATCCTGAAATTTATGGGAAATTATTTATCTATAATATATAATCCGAAGGGCTTTTTTGTAATTATATAGGGCGCGTGAGAACTTAAGAGGGTGGGAAAAGTAATAATCGTAATTTTATTGTTTGATTCCTTCATGGGCCAACAGTCCATTCATTCACATAATCCCTTACTCATTTCTTACCACAAAGAAACTTTTTTTGACAATACCAAGAAACATAGAATAAGGTCAAAATTTAGCAAACATTAAAAAATAAAAATAAAAACAGATCCAAACTTGTTAATTATCATAATTGTAGATAGAAGAAAAAACGGATATCTAGTCATATAAAAACAGACAATTCTCAATGTTTTTGTATGTATTTTTAAATGTTTTTGTGCACACTAAAAATACGTACAAAAACATTAAAAATTGTCTATTTCTATATGACTAGATATCCGTTTTTTCTTCTATCTACAATTATGACAATTTAGAGGTTTGGATCTTTTTTTTTTTTTTCCTTTTCATGTTTGCTAAATTTTGACCTTATTTTATGTTTCTTGCTATTGTTAAAAAAAAGTTTCTTGATGATTTGTCCAAATATGTTAATGGTTAAATTTGTGTGGAGTGGATTCATCGTTTCAAAAAAAAAAGAGTATTGTTTCAGAAAATAAATTTTGATAAAGAAAGGTAAGAAAGTGACCCTTTAGCAAAAGCTGAGAACCAACTAAGCAATAATTGAGGTGCTATGTTATGGACAATCATTGTTCATCATTCAAGTATCTTAATTGAGGTGCTATGTTATGCTACAAACTCTATATATGTCTCTAACTAATTACAGAGTGTCGAAGCTGTATTAAAAAAACTTGATGGAGTTCATAAACGAGATATACTATTTTTTTTTATGCTAAACGAGATATAATAGACACAAACTATAAAATTTCTTCAAAAAAAAAAAGACACAAACTATAAAATAAAATTGTATTAAAAATGGGAAAGAACATTTATATGCAATTTACTAGATGCATTTATCATTTTTTCCCCTCTAAACATACCCTTTATTAATACTCTAATTTAACTTGAAATATGAAAAGTTGAAGTTTGACATATTAATATACCAAATAACTTCCTAAAAAAAATTACAATGATATTATAGGAAGATCAACATGCAAAATGGACACATTAAATTTATTAGTAATCTCCAAAGGATATAGTGTACCTGTTAATGGATCTTGTGATTCTACTTCAAACCGATCTTCAATTGTACCTATTTAGTGCTCTTGTGATTCTACTTCTAATGTTGGAATATTTTCTCTTAATTCTATAACAACATTTCTAGATGAGCCACTTTCTATGCTTTCTCTTCCATTGTTACCTATAACAACTTTGTCTCCACTATGAGAACCAACCATAGATCTACAAATTGGACAAATGGAATTCCTCAAAAGCCATTGATCCACACATTGAGCATGAAAATTGTGCTCACAAATAGGCAACAATCTACACTTATCCCCAATAGTGAAATTCTCCAAACAAATTGCACAATCTAAAGGGTTACTTCCATTTTCTTTTGCAACATAATCATAACATGGAAGCTTCTCTAAATCAACTTTGGAAAGGCTTCTTCTTCCCCTATCAACTCTCATAATCCTGTAAATCCCATAAGGAAGACACATACGCAATAGGACATAAAACACTAGCCCCACAAATATTAGTACTATAGCTATAATAGATGCCATTCTCAACACTCAATGATGCAAAAACTAAAAAATTTCTAAACGTGAAGCTTCATTCATCAGTTTGAATATTTATAAGACAGCCCTTTAAATTAGCAAAGATTTTCGTCACTTTCTATGTAGTACCAAAAATCTACCAAAGAGAAAGTTAACTATAAGTAAAAAGTAAAGTACAAGAAACAGTGAGCCAGAAGGTAACTATTAGTAACCTGACTGAGTTATAGGAATCTCACCGAGGAGGGTCTAACTCAATCGGTCTTTGAGAACTATATTGGTCGAATATCAACATGGTTCTCACATTGTCGTATTTTGAAGTTGCAACAAGGTAGCTAAAAGTTACACTTTTAATATCATTGTTATTAGAAAACTAAAAGTAATTTTCCGGCACATCTTGTGCTGTAATAGCTCACTAGTTTTTGTTTAATATATTTCAAAAAAAAAAAACTAAAAGTAATTTAAACTATATTAGGTAGATTTTAAAAATAATCAATATCTATGTTTTATTTAAATTCATTTGACTATAAATTATAAATTATTAAGAAAAAAAATGGCCTTTTCTTTTCATTTGCCAATAAAAAAAGCATTTTGCGATTGATAAATGATGGATTGCGACGGTTTTAAGTGTCACAGATGGTCATTTGCAACAATTTTCCAACGGTTGGAGAAAATTAGCGTCGATACAAAATTTTGTGACGGTTGCTAACCACTCCCAATAGTGTTTTTGCGACGCTTCATAACGGGTTGCAAAGGAGGTACTTTAATACAGTTGGAAGGGTCTTACGGATTCAAGTTGTTACAAATACCTAGTTTAAATTTATACATAATATTTAAAGGGCCTGTTTTGAAGAAAATTTCAAATAAATATATTAATAAATACTTAAATGCAAAAGTATATAACTATAAATAAATTTGTATAATTTATTCACAAATCAATTTTTAATTACCAGCCTCAAATACATTGCAAACATATTAAATTAGAGGCAAGAGCTAACATGAACCAACTCGGTTATAATTGAGTTATATGTAATTTAAATAAGCATTTGAAATTATGATCTTCTATAAACTTAATAAAATATGGTCGTCGAAACTCCATATATGCAGGTGGTTTTACTATCTCAGTTGCGGTCTGTTTTGTCTTCTGGTTAGGTTTTTCAAAAGTTTGGTGGATGGTTGTGTTACCGCCGCTGCACCAGGCTCTGTCGATGGTTATGAGTTAGACCATCCACAATGCAGCAGTGGGGGTGCTTGTTTAGGTTGGTGTTAAATATGGAAAGAACCCCCCATTGTAGATGGTCTTATGGGTTTCGAAAGGTGGGTCCAACGTGAGCTTTAACAAGGATCCGGATTCCGAATTGATTGGTTGGTTTCACAGTCGAGGTTGTGAGATCTTGCTTTTGGCTCATCGTGGTACGTCTACCCTTACGCGTCCTTCTGTTGTGGCTGGTTGCTTGTTTTGTTGTCTTGAACCGGAGATTCGTAAGCACGACTTTTGGGTTGAGGGTTGTCTTAACACAACTTTTATGTTGCTCCTAATTAGACTTGGATTGTTGGACCATAAATGGTAGTTTAAGACTTATTGTTGTTGGGTCGACTTATTGTTGTTGGACCGTTCTCAAAATCAGTGTTTGTTGCAATTCAGTTTACTCATCGTCTTTTTTTTGTAATTTAGTTTCGAATCCGTAATCAAATTGCTAGATTGTGCATGCGGTGTGTGGATGTTTGTTATAGACTTGGATCTGAGCTTTCTATTGTTTTATTTTATCCGTTTGGGACTGTTTTTTTACCACTTGGTTAGATTTTTATGTCCCCCAATTTACTTAGGGTGTTTCAATTCATTTGCACCCCTTTTTGCTTAAAAAAAAAAATATAAATACAAATTAAAGTTTGCACACATATGCACTAAGGGAAGAGATCAACGTGACATTGGTATCTTGATTACACATTTGTATAATATTAAATTATATATATTTAGGATAATCTTTCTTACTCACAATGATCATTGCAATTCATTTTGTTTTAAGTCACATAACAAGAGAATGGTGAACTAGTTGTATGATAATGATTTATGTTGCAATTAATCCATTTCTTGTCTCAAAATGCCGTTTAAAATACAAAACAATAAAATGAATGAAAGCTTTTCCCTAGTCATAATTAAAAGGAACAACTTTCCAAACTATGTCGCCAGAGGTAACATCACCATGACCACAATTTGACATATGAGAGTTGAGCATAACACATGGATATAACTTAAACACAAATTGAACATAAAATGGTCGTAACATTTAAATTAATATGAACATAAACCAACCAATTGCGTCAAAAAAATGAAACAATAAATTTTGGGAGGACAAAAACCTTCTGTTTTTATTTTTAAGGACTAATATCAAAACTGTCTTTATTTTTAGGGGCGTAAAACTTATTTGACATTTTTGTTTGCAGAAAAAACTTATTCAACACTTTTTTTAAGGAACTTATTTATTACTTAAAAACATATAATCAATTATTATAAGTTAGATATTAAATACATATATATAATAAATTTGAAAATTTGGATGGATCTTCCTAATTGTATTAGAGGTGTTTTTGTCAGAGATAGGCTTGGGATGCCTAATTATAGGTTTGTAAATCCCTGAGGAGGTTTGGTTTGGCCCCTCCTCTTTGTTTTGTTTTCTCCTTTTTCTTTGGTAATTTATTTTGGGTTGTCCTAGCGCACTGCTAGGCTTCCCTCCTTTGCTTAAAAAATAATAATAAATTTAATAATTTTGAATTTACTAAAATATAATTAACGAAAAATATGTATATATAAAATCTAAAAATTAACTTTATAATAGGGACCAAAAGTGGTGATTGAAAATTTTATAGGGACTAAAAGTTGAAGGAAAATTTTAGAGTGACTAAAATGAAAAGTTGGTATATTTATAGGGACCAAGAACATATTTAACCTTAATTTTTAACGATATTTATTAAGAATTATTTTCTTGTTTTTTGTTTTCTTGACTCCAAGAATAATATTTTAGTCTTCATCAATTTTATTACATGATTTATCTACGCCTATGATTATAGTATTACAAGTATTCAATTTTTGTTTTAAAACATTGTATTTTCAATATTTATTATAAAATATATTGTCTACATTTACTTAAATATTTAAAATAAATAAATTTGTCCTTAATAGGATGATGAACATTGTATTTGTAAAATGCAAAAATATATAACAATTGGTAATCAAGTGTCACTGTCATCTCCCCAATCGAAAGGTAGAAGCTAGACGTCTCTTTGTGCCATCTCTCAAGAAAAGAAGACAGCAAGTCGTGGTCACGGACAAGATAGCTGCATTATGTGAGTACATAAGTCCCCAAACTTGCATGGCATCTTTGAATCATCGCTCTTGCATCCTATCCAAATTTGACTCTTGTATAGCCTGAAGCTTTTTTTCGTTCTTCAAACACTTTAAGCTGGCACACCACTGCAAAAATTAAAAAACAAAAAATTAATATCATGACACGATTCAGTTTAGTTTACTTATATAAAATTAAACATAGCCTTAAGTTTACGTAATAAAAATAGTACAAAAAATTTAAAGTTGTAAGAATCTTACTACTCCCTCGAACATGTGATAGGCCACATGCTCAAGCACATACACATCATGTGGGACACTTGGATAGTCATCCAGCGGTTGTGGCACCACCTCCACATGCGGCTGCTCATCATCATATGTGTTCTCCACCTCCACTCCTCCTCCTCCTCCATATAATATTGCTCGGGCTGGGGCTCAGGCTCGTACACCTTAGGCTCAGACTCAGAACGGCGGTCCCTTCCCCTCCCCTGCCTCTCCAATTGCTCTCGCCTGGCAGAAACAGACATGGAAGGTCTATTGTTCCTAAGACGATCCAAGTGGTCCATATCTAAAACACGCAACATCACATATACATACAATTAACAAAAATAAAATAAAAAAAAACAGATATTGTTGCAGTTCAAATTAAATTTACCAAATCAGGAAAAATCTAGTTCAGCGAATATAATCCGAACAGGTTCAGTGACAGGAACAAAAAAATTGCAACCCAAACATTGAGAAATCGAGAGAATGTAATCTTATTTTGTGTTTGATGTTTGAAAATGCTTAAAATATGATGCTTTTGAGTAAAAAAAATTGTCAAGAATCACATAATATTAGGCTTTCGAATTTTAGGGTATGAGAGAGAAGTTTGGTAAAATTAAAATATGAATTGTTGAAGTGATGGAAGTTTCTGATTTCGAGTTATATATAAGACGTGTTCGAATTTTAGAAGCTGAAACTATAGTTCAGATTATATCTGTTGAACAAAAGGTAAGTTCGGAAGAAGAAAAAAACAAATAAAACACGTAGTAAACGTATATAGTAGAAAAAATAATAGCATTCGGTTCAAATGACTTCAATGATGGTTTTACAATTATCATCGAGTGAATTTGAACTCGGCAGTTAGAAGGTTAGACTCTCCAACTCCTGGTGAGGTTTAGTATGGGAAAGGGAAGTAGTTCCCCATGATGGGAAAGTTGATCTTAGCCATTTGATTAAATAAAGAGCACACTCTTATCATGTTCTCCCTACATTGAATTTTTTTCACATTATCTTCCCCAACAATTCTCTCTCCTCCAACCACAACCAGCAACTCACCATCACAGTGTATTCATCTTCCATTTCCAGATTTTGGACTTTGCTCAAATTAGCAGACTTGATTAATGTTTCAAAAATAGAAAACAAATCTTTAATCTTTAATAGCTTTTCTTTATTGCTTCAGATTATTGCAAGAAACACACACGCAAGAAATCTTTTAATCTTTGACCTTTAACGAATCATTTAATCTTTAACAACTTTTCTTTAATGATTCACAAGAGATTTTGTAAGGAGAAAGACAAACTGAAAATAGAAAACAACACAGATGTGTTTTGAACAAATGGTTATGGGTTTAACAAGTTGTTGTTGTTGGTGTTTTATGTGTGTGATGTTCATGGTGATGATGGATGGGTGAAACCAGAATGATGAAAGTAAATGCTTTTATTTGGTGGTGGTGGTGGTGGTGGTGGTGGGGGTGGGGGGGGGGGGACATGGAAGAGATAAGGGAGGAAAATCATTTCATTCCCGTGTAGAATAGAATTCTAGATCTAAAGGATGAATAAAGTGCAGGTAGACCTCTTTAATCTAATGGTAAAAAAAAAGGAATCGCAATAGAATATACTAAAAAAATCCTTCAAAAATAGAATATACAAAAAAAAAAAAAATAGCTAAAGAAAGGTAAGAAAGTGACCCATGAGCAGAAGCTGCAGAACTAACTCTAAGACATGAGTAAATGTCTCCATCTAACAAGCAAATCATTGTTCAACTCAGCAATCAATGGGTGCTTTATACTTGAAACATTGAAGTGTGACAACTAAAAGAAATGAATAAACTAGAAGGATCAAAACTAATAACAATGATACTAATAATAATAAAAGACTCAATTGTTTTTTTTTGTCGGGATTTGAACCCAGACCTTGCATATTTTATGCATTGTCCTTGTCAACTGAGTTAAACTCTCGATGACAAAATACTCCATTGTTACATGTATTTCTTTCCGCTTAATGATAAAATAAAAATAATTAAACAGAAGGTAAAATCACAAGAAAAAAATGTTACATTAGAACACAATATTTTTTATATAAGACCAAAAAATAAGGTTTTTTTATAGTGTTCAATATTGTTTATATTGTTGAATATTCCTCATTGTTGTTGTTTATTGTTCCTATTTCAATGAGATTTAATTAATTTTCAATTGATAATTTAAATAATAATATAAAATGATAAAATAGTTTAAATGAAGGGTAAAAATACAAGAAAAAAATTCAACACAAAATGATATATTCCATTTATATAGTTATATTTATAGATGTTATAGATAAAGCTCCAATCTCTACAACATAAGAAAAAATAGTAGTAGATATCATCTCAACTTTTTTATCCAGCAACGGATTTAGGTTATAGAAGAGATTAAATATACACAAATTATAAAATAAAATTGTATTGAAAATGACAAACTATTTTAAATCAAGGGTTACATGAGTTATATAGAGAGTAAGCAAGTGACTAGTTAATAAACTATTAACTAATTACATCTCCAATACATAATATTTGATACGATTCAATACCTTTAAAATATTAGCCACTTTTTCTTCGAAAAGAGTATTATTTATTTTCAACCAAATACACCACGTCGTAGCTAGCCATATTAGATAGGATAATTTCTTCCCTTTCCTCCCTATGCCTTACCTAATTAATGCTCTTGTGATTCTACTTCTTATGTTGGATTATTTTCTCTCAATTCTAAACCAACATTTCTAGATAGACCACTTTCAATGCTTTCTCTTCCATTGTTACCTAAAACAACTTTGTTTGCACTATGAGAACAAACCCTAGATCTACAAATAGGACAAATTGGAGTCTTCAATAGCCATTTATCCACACATTGAGCATGAAAAATGTGCTTACAAATAGGCAACAATCTACACTTATCCCCAATAGTGAAATTCTCCAAACAAATTGCACAAATATCCAAAGGGTTACTTCCATTTTCTTCTGCAACATAATCATAACATGGAAGCTTCTCCAAATCAGTTTTGGAAATGCTTCTTTTGAAACAACACTCACGAAATAGAAACAAGAAATCCATTCCTACAAATATTAGTAAAAATTATAAAGACCTTCTCATTTAAAACATACATACATACATACATACATACATACATACATACATACATACATACATACATGCATACATACATATATTCTCAAGTATCAACACGTAATAAATTCATAAAATTGAGTATTTTTCATGCTAAATAACATTGCAAAATATCTATTAACAATGTATGGGTGAAGCTTCATTCATAATTTTGAGTTTTTTTTTGTGTGTGCATATTATAAGAAAAATTCTAAAAATTACAACCTTTTTTTGTTGTCACCTCTTGAGTCTTGATATAGGAAATTCTTCTGCTTCTAGAAATGTAATTAAATGTAGCAAGACATTGGATGCACCAATTTTCCTCAGTTTCTTTATGGTACAAAATATCTGCCAAAAAAAAATGTAAACTATAAATAAACCACAAGAAAGAGTGAGCTTTTTCTCGTCTTTAACTTTTTGGTTCTTAGAAGACAAGAGCTCTGATAATAAAAAAAAATAAAAAAGTAAGGCTCTGATAATCTATAGTTCGATCAGAATGTAACAATGAACTTATAGTACTAGGTGACTCAAAAATTCCATTTAACATATTTGTCATTTGTGTATTAGGTGACTGGAAGGTTGATGGAGTGAGTGGAAAAGTTAAGTAGCTAGTTTGACAAGTTGAAGCAAAAAATCACGGTTAGCTTGTAATTTGAAACTTTCCCTTTTTCTCTTCAATTCCTTTCTTTAACTTTTAGTTTTCTTATAAACATGAGTTTAAAAATAATACATAAGAGTATTAACTGGTTCTTGTTAAAAAATAGTACCTTTTGGTTGAGTGTAGTAAA
The DNA here is from genome assembly GCF_003473485.1 of Medicago truncatula. Taxonomy (NCBI): domain Eukaryota; kingdom Viridiplantae; phylum Streptophyta; class Magnoliopsida; order Fabales; family Fabaceae; genus Medicago; species Medicago truncatula. The sequence goes on along the minus strand of NC_053047.1, from coordinate 1,673,357 downwards.
AGGGGTAGCTAGTCAACTATAGAACTTGGTGATAAGATAAGTATGGGAATTGATTTTCGGGTATTTTTTTATAAAAATATGTTTGCCACACAATTTAATATTTCTAAAAAAAAACCTATTTTTAAAACAAAAATGTACTTAAAATTTCATATGAAAGCAAATTATTGCATTCTCACTCGTAAATAAATTCATGCAAATTATGAAAGTTATCTCATTATTGAAAACTTTTATACCCTAAAATAAAAATAAAAATAAATTAACCTTATAACAAAGGTAGGCATAAATATTAGTAGTATCTACCAACGCATTCCGGAAAATGTAATTGCTAGACTTGAATCAAACACCTTCAATAATCATTGACTCTTGTAAAAAATTGAAAATTAATTGACACGTTTTAATTATTTTTACTCAACACGTTGATTATTTTAAATTGATAAAATGAGAAAATGTTAATTACAAGACCATTTTTTTTTTAATAAGGTAAAATGAATTATATTACCACAACAAAGAGGTCTTCCTAGCATAAGATGTGCTAAAGAAGAAACACCAAAAAACAATCAAAGTCGGAATAATAATTACAAGGCTAAGGCTGAACACCAAAGAAAAACAACAATTAGCCGATGCCTAGGATAGTAAACGGACTTTGCCACCAACCATGGTAATTGAGAGGAAGACTGACAAATTTCCCCTTCAACCACATGAAAGTTAGCGCCTTAATTTTGTCTACTACCTGTGGAATAGAGCAATTTTTGTTCTTGAAAATCCAGTTGTTTCTTTCTTTCCATATTTTTCACTATGTTGCAAACCAAATGATTTGTAACATGGATCGCATTGACTTTGCAACTCCACCAATAAAGTTGAATTGATAAAAATGATTTGAAGCATCGCAATGCAAAGCGGCATATACTTCAAGCCACATAAGAATATAATTCCAAACGGAGCAAAAAAAATTACAACACCATCTAATTATTTTTACTCTTGTCAAAAATGTTATTTTAAATTATGTTTAACTTAAAAATTAAACGTAACTAACTTGTGATTAATTTAAACAAGAGCATCTAAATGCAAGGTCCGGGGTTCGAATCCCGGCCATCACAAAAAAAAAAAAAAAAAAAAAAAAAGACCCGGTTCGAACTTAATATTTTAATAAATTTTAAAATATATGAAATTTGTTTTTATTTTTTATTATTATAGAGTTTATTTTTTATTAAAAATAGTAATGTCCTAACTTTCAACCGTTTTTTAAAAATCCATATATATAATCTCCAACTAAATTAACAAGTTGCAGTGTCAAACCACTTGATAGAGGCCAATGAAGAGATCAATATACACAAACTATAAGAAAATTGTATTAAAAATGAAAAATATGTTTACCTCAAGGGTCAAGGGACTACATCACTTAGATATAGAGCAATCGAGTAGCTAACTAGTAAAAAACTACTAACTATTCAAGATGGACAACTTTGTTACCTATAACAACTTTTAAAAATCTATGATTTATCTTCCATTGTTACCTATAACAACTTTGTCTCCACTATGAGAACCAACCATAGATCTACAAATTGGACAAATGGGATGCTTCAAAAGCCATTGATCCACACATTGAGCATGAAAGCTATGCTTGCAAATAGGTAACAATCTACATTTATCCCCAATAGTGAAATTCTCCAAGCAAATTGCACAATCAATAGTGCTAGTTCTATGATCAACAACATAATCATAACATGGAAGATTCTCCAAATCAATTTTGGAAATTCTTCTTCTTCCCCTATCAATCATTGCTCCGCTTCCTCCTCTTCTAGAAAACCACTCAGAAACACATGCATGAAATATGACCAAAAACACCATTCCCACAAATATTAACAACCAAGTTAAAAAAACTAACATTCTCAACACTTGTATGAAAAACTATAAATTTCCTAAACATGAATTCATAATGTTGTATATTTTCTGCTATATAATATTGCATAAAATATATTAACAATGCATGTGTGAAAAAGCTTCTTTCATCACATTAAGCTATAAGTAAATAACAAGAAAGAGTGATTTTTTCATCTTTAACTCTTTGACTCTCGATTCTGATAATGTGGAGTTCGGTCGAAAGATGATTAACGTAACTTAATTGTGTTAGAGAAACACAAGAATGTCATTTAAAAGAACCTAATTGTACATCATTAAATAGATTGATCAGCAATTTTATATATATTGGTCATTTGTGTATTAGGTGAATGGAATGTCGATGGAGTGGGTGGCAAGGTAACTAGTTTGACAAGTGGAAGCAAAAAAAGTACGGTTAGCTACTAATTTGAAACTTTTCCTTCTTTTTTTTTATCTTTTTTTCCTTTTTCTCTTTAATTCCCTTCTTTTTCTTTTGGTTTTGGTGTGTTACCCTTTAAGTTTTCTCATTAACATGAGACAAAAAAGATACCTAAAAGTATTGGCTCAAGCAAAAAATTACAAAAATCATCCATCTTATACGTGTCATTATAAGCTAATGCATATTTCTTAAGAAAATTATTAGCTATGTTGAACTAGATAGTAAAATAGTGTGTATAGTTTAAAGTATATATATTAATTGGAGTAGTTCAAAGTAGTAGTGTTAGTGAAATAGTTAGGAAGATATTTAATTAACTAGGGTATTGTTGATAAAAAATAGGAAATATTGTCTTGATATTTTTTTAGTCTAAGTAGCTTATTAGTTTGAGTTCACACATTTTAAATATAGAGAAGTGGAGTGTTTAAGGTCCAAAAAAGATGGTTGGCATCAAATTATATTGATGGTTTTTCAATTACTTTGAAACTAAATTAACGTCAATTTTTTTAGCATTAATTATATCATATAATTGTCGCGTGAGTTTAAATAGATTAGTAGGCAGATTACATTGTATAAGGAGTGAATGGGGGTTGAACTGTGCTTTCATTTCACACTTAGTTACTTAAAGATAAATTTCTAGCCAATATATATACTACTTAAAATAAAAATTATATCAAATATTTATATAAATCATCTCTCTTCCTTTCAAAAAAAAATATAGATCATCTCTACATTTTTTTTACGTAATAGATCGATCGATCGCTTTACAAAATAGATTGTCCCTAATGAAAATATCATACACTCATTATTAATAGAGTGGTAGTTAAATCAGTGTTATTAGCTAGTGGGTTTCTCAAAATATTATATCCTCTCAAAACAAAAAGAACCCTGAGTCAAAAGAAACAAAAAATATCTCCATTTAGCACATCAAATTGATCCTTCTGCTAATAATATACTCAGATTCATTATTTTGTTACAGGTTGTCACGCATCTCAATATTGATTATTGAATAGTCATACTCTTGTCTGTTTGCCTCTTGCACAAGAGGTCCCTGATTTGGGTACATGAATGGTGGCCACTGGCCAGTGATCAAAAGCTACTACCGTGTAGAAAACCAATCAAACCTTTTGTTTCTTTCGAAAACTAAGTTATGTTTAAAGAATAAAATAAGACACTCCACTCTTAAACGGTCTCTAAGATTATGAATGTTTTAAAAAGATCTCCGACTTTATTAAACTATTAAGTTGGTCTTCAAATTTAACCACTTAATATTAAGTAGGTCTCTTTATTTAACAATTTACCATCAATTTAGTCCCTATCTTTGACCACTTACTATCAATTTAGTCTCTACCATATTGAGGACTAATTTGAGTAAAAGTTGATATTGTCAAGGACCATTTTGAAATATTCATTATCTCAAAGACCTACTCCCTCCGTCCCTATATCTAAGCACTCATTTGATTTTATTTTTGTCTCTAAATATAAACACCTTTCCAAATTATTAGATGCATTTATTATTATTTTCCTAAACATACCCTTAATTAATACTACTAACTTGTCTTGAAATTTGAAAAGTCAAATTTAATACACATACAAACAAAGGACAATTTAGTAATATTAACACACAAAACAGACACATTAATTACACTGACAACTTTTCTTAAGAAATATGAAAAAAGCAAACAGAGTTTACATTAAAGGACGGAGGGAATATTTAAGAGTATCTTACAAAGTGAGGGACTAATTTAATAGATGTTTAAATTTGTGACGAGATTAGTGAAATAACATTACAAACATACAATAAATGTCTAGACCCTCAAGAATGGCCTTTAAATTGCAAATTACAGCTCATCTTCCTGTATGCAGGCCACCCTGTTCCCTCCAAAGAATTCTACAATTGCGTCTACTAGTTAGTTCAAATAATTGAGCTTCTCGGTGTCTTTGCAACTTAGGCACATGATACTTCAACCATTAAATCTACAATAATTGGAAATGGGATATGCTACAGTCGGAAAAATCCAACATTCACGCATTTGAAACATTGGTGGCTATCTGATCCAGATCGAACGACCTAAAAAATATATTTTATAACTCAAAATACAAAACTTAAATTTAAACAGTCCGATTTTGATCAGACGACCACTTACGCTTTGAATGTGTGATTAAGAGTTGATAATAGTTAAGTAAATGATGATGTAGTAGCACAGCACAACTATGATAGTTCTATTACAACCACAATAGAAATGCTGTTTTGAATTGGTTCTAGTATTAGTATACTGTCACCTTACTACATTTGAACTGTCCAGCAAAAAGTTAATCAGCAAAAGTTAATTAGTTGTTTAGACTAATACTTCAATGATCATAACCACACAGCATCTGTGTGACCCGTGATTATTTCTAATAATGCAAGTTATTCTCCAAACCTAAAAAGTTAATGGCCCACTGATTAGTCCTAATGACCCGTGATCATTCCTAATAATGCAAGTTATTCTTCCTCTAAAATTTGTGTTATTAACAAAAAAATTGGTGTATAAAATAGCACAACATCGTTATGTAACATACTAAAATCCAAAACTACTAGTATAAGATTAACAAGGCCTACAAAATTTAGACAGAATCGATCCCTTACATGCCAACATTGAATTTGTAAAATTAATAAAAGCAAACTCAATTACTTACATGCAATTCAAAAGAGGAGAAACCTTGAAGACAACGAAAGTAACGTAATTTATATATCTATCAAATATCAATCATAGGTAACGACAGCTCAGTAAAAAAAATACGCCATAAACCTTTGGCTCAATACGTGCTTCGAACCGGCAACTCAAATCATCTCAATTGTCTCGCTGTATATACAGAAGAAAATGGCATGCAAACCAGGAAATAATGAAGTGCACTAACTGAAGTTCATGTGTGTGTGTCATGAAACAAGACCCTCCCGTGCAATGCTGGTCACACGAAGTACAGCTTGAGCACTTAAAGGAGAAAGGTTTGACTGACAGAAGCTTTCCCAAGATTCTGTCGCGATCTCTGGTTCCTCAGATACTGTCTCGGTCTCTGGATCCTCAGATACTGTCACGGTCTCTGGATCCTCTGATACTGTCACGGTCTTTGCATCCTCTGATACTGTCTCGGTCTTTGAATCCTCTGATACTGTCTCGGTCTTTGGATCCTCAGATACAGTGGCTGCTGGCACGAGATTGGGAAATTTCTCGTACACATTTTGAAGCTCCAGAAGTAGGGTTCGAGCTGCTTCTCTGGACTCAGGAAGCTGGTCGCTCAATTGGGATGCAGCTACTTGAATCAATTTGTCAATGCCATATGTATTTATGCCTTCTGCACCCTATCCAAACAAAAGAGAAAATGTTAATGATCCACATTCAGTCGCAAACATAGGCTGGCCATATTTATTAACCTTTCTAGCTGAACAGAACAGATATAAGACCAATATTAATACTAGCAGAGCATTCCATGGTAGAACAAAACAGATATAAGACCAATATTAATACTAGCAGGTTAAACACATAATCATTAACCTAGAAATCCAATACATGCTCCCAATAAACAAATTAATATTTTCAGGGCATGCCATGTATCAATTAAAATCTTTGCTATTTGATCACACAACTAAGTGTCCTTCTATTTGATTTTGCTATGTTAGGAAATATATCAATTATCAACAACAGAATTACATGCATGATCATGATAAACCATTCACAAATTTAACATAGACATGAGAAGCTTTCTTAAATAATTTGGGTCTGAAACAACTTTTTTCAAATTCAGTCAGATGTCCAAAACAAACGTAAAAAATTATGGAATTTCATCATCAGTGGTGACCAAGGTTCTTTGCCTGCATCACTAATTGGCTTCCTAAAATTTTGGTTTCGTCGCTTTTCTTTTTCCATCACAGAAAATCATTTCGTGGGAAACAACTCTAGAAATAAATTAAAACTAAAAGACATCAATATGAAGAGTCATCAAGATGAGCAAAAGTCATAAAGGTACTCATACCAGTTGTGGAACACTTCGAGAAAAGCACATCGATGCCTTTGCACGAACACGGGGGTGCTTGTGCTTAAGGTATGGTTGCAATTTTGGCAGCAATGAAATAGGGGAAATACAAGTAGTCATTGATATCAAGGCTTTTTCTGCTGCCTCACATACAAAGCGTTTGTCCTGTGAAGACTTGAGAAGAAGCTGTAGTAGCTGCATCCACCATTAAGAACGTGTAAATTTACTACCACAAGTGTATGCTGAGATTACATAATGCTTAAGATTGCAAATTTAATAGTACACAGGAGGAATTCTAACTTACCAGAGGATCCAAAGAATCTATTATAAGATCATTATATGCACCGAAAATGTCAGCAGATGTCATAATGGCAGTTTTGATAACAGCACTCCTAGGACTTTTCAGGGCCTTGGCAATACGTGTGATCACATCCCCCCTGTTTACCATATAGCATATGAACAATTTAATAACTTATAAAACCAAACAAAAACCATTGCATATTAAGCAATGGTATTTTAATTTAAAAACCATCTTTCAATCAGAAAACATTGATGAAAAAAGTTCAATACTTACAGAATATCAAGCATTGCTTCCTTATGAAAAATAGACAGACGGCGTACATTATTTAGAGTATCACAAACCAGGACCCAATCCTTTGAGTCTAGTCCAGCTAAGAGGGTCTGTTAACAAAAACAAATAACTAATAACGATAGGTATTGAAGGAATATTATATAAAGCTAATAATCAAAGGTAAATAACGAAAAAGAATATAATGAAACACCCCAAGGTATTGAACCACACCAATTTCAATGGTTATCAACTATTCAAACCCATCTAGTCCCTCTACCCAAAAAAGATGGATAAAATAATACCTTGACACAAGCATCAACATCTTCTAGATCATTTAAGTTCTCAGAATCAATGTATTCTACTTCTACAGTTCCAACCTCTACAACAGAATCAGCAGGCACGGCCTGATTTCCATTAACATGTGGGGAAACCAAAGAGGAACAGTTTTTCTTCTTTTGACTTTCTTCAGTATTTCCATTAGCATTGTCAACAGGAGGTTTGGTCAAACACGCCTTACCAGAGCCCTCACTCTTCCTTTCAGTTGCAGGAATATTATTGAGATCCTTCAGTGCTGTCTCCGACATCCCGGTCAGCTATATTCTGAGATAAAAAAGCCAGGCAGACAATTAAACTCGGCACTAAGAAAAACTCAAACCACCATTTATTTAACTTCTGTAAAAACAAGTACAATGACAAATCAACGAATTTAACAACAACAAAAACAAAACTCTCAAGTCATAATCTGAATTCAACAACAAAGAAGCAATCATCGAAAAAACAAAAATTAACACCATAGGGCAAAAAAATTATTTAAAGTTCTAAACACTTATGGTTTCCAATATCTCTTCAAATTACAATTACAGCACCAATGTTCTTATTTCCTAGTTCTCAATTCGAGTCATCACAAACACAGACACACGTTAATATTGAATTTCCAAGAAAAACAACTACTGCAAAAGCCAATTCCAACCTTAGAACTGAACTTCCACTTCAAATACAACACTCTTAAGTCAAAATTTGAACTTAAAAACAAATTAACAGTCATGAAAATAACTTTTACAAGCCACAGAACAAAAAATGCTATACTCGCTCATGGTTTTCCATATCTCACCAAATCACAATTACACTACCATTGCTTTAATTTTGTAGTTCTAAATCTAAGATACCACAAACACAAACACACACATATATCGAAACTTCCAAGAAAATCAATGATTGCAACAAAAGTCAATTCCAATCTTAGAACTGAACTTTGACTTCAAACACAACACTAAAACCAGACACACTTCAAATCACTGCACACAAGTCTCAAGAAACAAAAATAATGAAGCAAAATTACATGCATTATTACACATGATTAACAATAATATCAACTCAAGAATCAAAGTGAATTGATCACATTAGCAAAAATTAACAGATTCAGTACAAAATCAAAGCAACTAAGTAACATAACTAAAACTCCTAACAAAATTCTAACAAAATTAATATAATCAGTACTATACAATTACAAAACTTAGCAGCAAGATCTCAGCATGTGTTGCAGTAAACTATCAAAATCTTCAAGAATAAAAACCTTTACATTTCAATCATAAATCCTAATATTACAATAATTCGATTCAAAATGCAGAAAATAAATCAAAAATTGGCACAGATATCGCATTGATTAACCAAAGTTCAACTCAAAAATCAAAGTGATTCAGTCAACAGATTCAGTACAAAATCAAAGCAACAGTAACAGCAAGATCTCTGAATCTTGTTGAACAAATACACTAACATTTCAATCCTAAAACCTAACATTACAATCATTCGATTCAAACTCCACAAAAATTAACCAAAAATTCATCAAAATCAAAAAATTGAAACAGTAATCAAGCATTATTAACATGATTAAGAATAATTTCAACTCAAAAATCAAAGCGATTCAATCACATCGCAAATCACATCAAAAAAATCAACAGATTCAGTACAAAATCAAGTAACGAAAATCGAGAGTAATTACAGTGAATCGTACGGATCAGAAGTAAAAATGTAGAGAGAGAGAGAGAGTACCGAATGAAGAAAATGCAGAGAAAGTGAGTTGAGAGAACGAGTTGAGAAGAAGAATGAGTCAACTCGGTAGTGAAGAAGAGAATGAAATTGAAAAGAGTGGGATTTGAGTATTATAGTAACCGACGAGTGAAGAAAGAAAGAGACAAAGGATGAAACGACGGCGTATTAAGTGGAAACGGTAAGAGGCCGGCAATTAATAGAGAGAGAGAGATTTGGGTTTTGACATTTGCATGTGAGTGTGTGTATGGGTATCCAGCTGAATCAGGTGATCCCAATTAATTTCATTTTTTGATCTTGATCCGGACGATAAAGTGACAAACACCATCTAAAACTTACGAAATTTGAATCTCAGACGTTCATTTTCAAATCAATAGTCGAGATCGCTCTTACTAACAAAGACAGTTTTGATATGAATCGTCTGATCTTAGATTGACGGTCGAGATCGAAAACTGTGTGTAATGACGTGCATTCATTTGTCTATTCAAAATTGAAATGTTCAATTTAGTAATATATACTTTCATTTGAATCGACTTTGAGTTAAATGAATTTGTAAAATTGATTTTAGTTAAAATTAAGTTGAAACTAAAGTGATTTATATTATATTTATGTAAAAAAATTAAACAATAAATTAATGTGTAAATATCGATTTTAGAATGAGAAACTGCAATTTGTAGCTTTAAATAGAATCAATTCTTAAAGCAAAATGAATTATATTAAATTATATTATTGTTTATAAAATTAAGATTTGTTAAAGTGGTTGATCTCTCTAAAATATTTCTCCATATGCATAGGCTAGTAATCGTACTCCAAACTAAAATATTAAAGGATTCAAGTATCTAGCACTTGTATTACATTATCTTAATTTACCGTCTATATTTTAACTTCGGTAAATCATATTCAAAAGATGAAGGTCGAAACAAATATAGTTCAATTTTGATTTGAGAATTGAGATTATCAACCATGGGACTACGATTGTTTTCAGACGGCTCATTGGAATAAATCATCAAATTAGTCCCTCACATTATGAGACATTCTCGAATAGGTCCTTCAGATTATAAATATTTTGAAAATGTCCCCGACTTTATTAAATTGTCAAGTTGATCCCCAAATTTAATCATTTACCTAAAAATTATTCTTCTACCTAAGAATTGATCTCGGATTCTCCTGAATAATTTATTATTTTGTGAAACTCATTAATCAATTGAATATAATTGTTTGGTTATCAAATTCAAACTTGGCTTAATACATCCTCCGGTCCCTTAACTTATTTTAATTTCTCAGTTTGGTCCCTTAACTATTAAACGTTTCAATTTGGTCCTTATCTTTGTTTTCGTCGTCGATTTGGTCCTATTTTATTAATTTTAAATCCCTCAAAAAGAAGACCGTTGGATAAAGTAAGTTCATCATATCTAACCGTGTATCACCAACACCTGATACTAGGTCCCTTTCATCTTCCATCCATCCTCCACCTAATATTATCCCCTAAAAAAATCATTTTCAGCATCTATGGAAAACAACCATCGTCTTTCAAACACCATCATCATCATTATCAACATCTTTCATTTTAAAACCCCAAAATAATTAACAAAAAAGAAATCCCAGAAGTTATCCATCCATAAAACTAAAATTCAATTTTTTTTAGGGAATAAAATCCAGAATTTGTTGACCCAAAATCAACCAAAAATTTCCAGAATTCATCACCATCTTCATCTTTCCAACACTGTCATCATCATCACCCTTCCTAAAATTACTCGATGATATTCCACTAGAAAATTACGGAAAAGTGGTTCTTCGTAGTTGCAAACAGTAGCACTCGAAATGAAGATGGATATAGAAACATGATTTTCAAATCAAAACCAAACACCTAACCCCCAACTACGCTAAATCCTACAATTTCCTAACACTAACCAAATCTCTATCACTCCAAACCCAACACAATCAATTTTTTTTTTTGTTGAAGTGGCGCAGAGCGAAATTATGGTAGAGAGATATTGTGGTGGTGTTATTGCGAAGAGAAATTTTCACTCCCAACATTTTAATTTTTTTTTGTTTAAGGGTCGTATAAATAAACTTATAGTGACATAAGATGGGTATGAACAAGGATTTGACACATGGATAATGAATATGTTGTAGATAATGAATAGTTTAGAAGGAATTTGATAAACAAGGTTGAAAATATGGGTTTGATTTTTATGAATTTAATAAATGGGTGTTAGTTTTGATTGTGAGTTAGATGATGGTGGTGATGTTGATTCTAAATTTAAGGGTTTAATTATGTGGTTTTTGTTAAAGTTGAAATGATAAATTTTTGAAAGAAAAAATTGTGTTTTTTTTTTTATGAAGATTGATGAAGGTTATATGAAGGGACACTAGATTACTCTTAAATGAAAGATTGATGAAATTTTTATGAAGATTGATGAAGTCTACCCTTAATTATGTGGTTTCACTAGATAATGATTTGAAAATAAATAGTATCGAAGGATTTCTGATTTTGTTTCTTAAATAAATAATATGTTTTTTAAAATAGTTAATTACAAAAAAAAAAAACAATTTTATTTAATTTTAAAATTTTCAGTTTTTTTTAAATTATAAATGACGTGGCCTTAAATTTACACGCGTGGCATGAAAAAAAAAATTGACACATCACTGCCACGTAGGAGATTCTACTGACACATTGAGGTCAGGGGCCAATCCGGAAGAATCTTCATTTTTCAAGGGTGGAATCTAAAAAGATAATTTTACAGGGGCTAAAACCGAAAGTGCACCATATTACAGGGGCCAGAAACACTATTAACCCTTGATTTTTTATTGTTATATCATTTGCTAGGTGCAATCACATGACGATTTGAGTGTGACAAATGTCTTGACCGACCCCACTTGTTTTAGGAGATGCATAAGTGTATCTTGGAAATGAATGCGGATAAAAGTATGAGTATCCTCTCTAAGTCTGTCCCACTTGCATGATAATGGTAAATTAGTCAAGTCTGAAAGTGGGAAGAGAAACAATATACGCACCATCTCCGAAAAAGGTATGTTTCGATTCTGAAATTCATGTAGATTCTAACTTCTCGCAATTTTGTTGCTAGAGGACAGGTAATAGTTTAAGTTTGGGGTTGTGATGACGGAGCATCATATGATATATCAGGTTATGTTTTTAGTTATTTTCTTTGAATTTGAAGACAAATAAGAGGTACTTTGCCCATGGTTTGAGGATCATTTTGTATTGTTTTCATTTGATTCGTTGTAATTCACTTGTATCCCTAATCATGTAACTACATACGTGTTTTGAGTCTTTTTGTTCATATATCATGTAATTTGACAAGTCAAGACACCATGTGAAGGATCAAGGAATTCTTAGAAGGTTTTTAAAGACAAACTATAAAATTCACCCTTAAGGGGCTGTCAAATGTGCCCCTTGTGCATATGTTGTGTGCCCTTGCATTTTGGGGTTGTGTAATGCACCCCTGCGCATTGCACCACGTGCCTAGTGCTTTTGCTGCGGGCAGAAATCACAATTTTCTTGTTTTTAGAATAATTCTCTAAAGACTGAAATATTTTTTTTTTTGGAATTTTTAGAAAAGGAAAAGATATACAGTCCATGTAAAACACAACGAGCATAATTGCGAGTTAGCAAACGGTAAAAAGAAACAATTGTGAGATGGAGTGGCTAATAAAAGAAATGATTGAAAAATAAAGATCGATTTAAATATGTAAAATTGATGGGTTGTCTCCCATTCATCGCATATTTAATGTCTTGAGATTGACGAACCACCACTGAAGTCAAGGTGGATATTTCAGCTTGTGGTCACAAAAGAGCTTCTTTTTCTTCTGAGGTGCTTTAAATGTTGTCATAGACGTTTGCACCTCTTTCAATTTTCCTTCAATTTTGTTATGCTCGACCTTGTTTTTAAGATAAGTGTGTGGTAGATTTGCATAGCTGGTAACAGAGTTGACATTTGGTTTTCCTCAGAATGAAGTTCTTATCAACAGGTTTATTCAAACACCGTAGTATTTTCCTTATATACTCCTTTTGGACCTTCACTGTTTGTGTGTCCAAGGTCTTTCTTATTTTGTGGGAGCTTCGTTACTTAACAAACCTACAACTTTTCTTACTTTTCAAATATATTTTTTTAATTTCCTTTTCTCTTTCAACTTTTCTTCTTTCATCTCTTTCAATCTCACCATTAAATTATATTTCTTCTAATCAAATTTAATATTTCACTTTCTCAATTAATTTTTTCGGTTCACTATTTATTAGCTAAATCTATTATATTTTTCATATTTTTACTTCAATCAAAAAATGTTCAACATTTCATCAAAGTTTACTATAATAACATATATCTCGTCGTTGTGCATGATTAGTATGTACTCGACGATCTTGATTTTAATTAATATCATCGTGCACTGCTAAATATTGAAAAAAAGGACAAATATTTTTCTTTGGTAAATATATGTGGGACAATAGAAATTTGTACCGGCTGGTATAAACACGTAAAATACGCAACACACACGGTGAAAATATTTTATCAAATTTTTGCATTTAAAATTAACAAATATATTATAAAAATATTACATTGATATTGATATTTTAAAAATACACATGAACTTTCTAAGTTGTATAATATCGACTATATATATATATATATATATATATATATATATATAATTACAAATCAACATACTCGTATGAATACGCAGGTCTTCTGCTAGTTGTGCCTTAAGGAATGAGAAATATAATGACATGGTAAGATTGTATGCCAAAATCTATTTAAGTTGTTTAATTCTCTGCCTCGATTCTACCACGTTTTCAATTAATTTTTGAATGCCAGTTTGATTTATAAATAACGTATGATTTTCTTAAGTTGTTATTAGATAAGTTACTTTCCATAGCTAAAACCCTCCATTAATACAGAGTGTAACTTTTAAACCACTTAAAAAATTGATGCAAGTAGTAACATATGTTTTATTATTATGTTTCACTATGATCAATGTGACCACACGTTATTATTATAGAAAACAAAATAACATATTACATTTAGCTCCCTATTTAAACAAATATTTTGATGAAACGTTGCATCAAATAGGAAAGCTTCAATATATAAAATATATAGTATTTTTTTTTCTTCTAAATTCTCATGGAAAGACTTGGCTTTTTTCTTATTTCGGTTGCTTCCATTTGTACAACAACAATAGCTTCATCTCAAAGTAATGATATTAGTTTTTTGCATCAATGTGCAAACCACGTGGGAGAACAATGTGGAAAACAAGTGTACAACAAAATGTTTACTTCTAGTAAGACTGAGATTTCCATAGATTGTTGTTACAAGCTTTTTGATACGGGAAGTTATTGTCACACAAAAATGACCTTATTTATTCTTGAAACCAATCAGAAGTACGAAAATGAAGAATGGATACATTATCTTACCAGGGCTGATGACATTTTTAACAAATGTGATCTTGCTACTAGACCTGACGACACCAAATTTTTATCCGCGTGCATAGAAAAAATAGGCTCACGTTGTGGAGAAGAAGTATTAAACAGTATAGTCAATAATACGAGCACAACAAAGAAATGTTGTGATAAGCTTGTGAATATGGGCGAACGATGCCATACCAATATGGCAAAGATTTTGATTCGCACCCCAGAAATGAAGAATATGGATCCAATTGAATTTATGGAAAGGAGTAAGAATGTATATGATGAATGTAGTATAGAATAAGAAACCTTCTTGTGAGATTGGTTTCAACCATATGAAAACAAATTATCGAATATTGGAAAGGACATGGAAGCTTTATATAGTTGAAAATCTTCAAATTATTGATGTCTTTTCAAAGATGTTATAATTTGCCATTGAAAGTTATTTTTTCAAGATCGGTGTTCATTTTCTTTCCAATTGAGAACATATGAAATAATGTGGATATCTCAAGCACAATTAGAGATAAAAAGTTTCCTTCCACACTACTTGATGCATTTTCTTAAGTATTTTTTCTTATGATTCTTAATCTCTCATGATTTTCTTAAAGTTTGTTATAAGCACAAAAATGTATCTTGTATCAAGAATAATTAGAATAGGATCCACACTTTGTGCGATTGTAAGTGATATTTTGTTTAAATTATTTGAATAAATTTTAGCGTTGATATTGTGAAATTTTAAGTATTTATTTTAAGGCTCTCTTAAAAAAAAGTATTTATTTTAAGGCTTAAAATTAGAGATTTTGTCCCTTAATTATTTTTCAGGTTTTGTTTTAATCTCCCAATTAATAAAAGTTGCGTTTTGGTTCCAAAAATATGCTTCTGTCAGCCAATTTGGTCTCTCTTTGTTAATTTTAATCGAAAATGTCTAATGTGGACCAACATTGTAGGTGACCTACCGTAGACCTTATTAATTTATTTAATTTTAGCCCTTTAATCATTTTGAAATAAAATAGACCCTTAGATCATGCAAGACCATTGAATCTAATAATGAACCACCAACACATGATTTTTCTTTCATTTCTTCGGTCTAGTTCTTCTTCATCTTCAACTATCTTCACACACATCCAAACCCAGAAAAAAAATACAAAAAAATTCAAAGTTATTTCCCAATCTTCATCTCTTCTTCTCCCAAAACTCATAAATCCTTAAATTACTTAATCATTAACTTACGAACTCATAAATTCATCAACTCAAAATCAACAACACACAATCTAATCAATACACCATCATCATAATCAACAACAACTCTAATTTTTAAACCATAAATAAAACCTTAAACCCATAAAATGAAAATAATAAAAAAACGCATGGCTATGCGCATCATGCACGCTAGAGGCGGAGGGACCATGGGGGCCAGTGGTGGCCGTGGTCCCCCCCAAATTTTCAATTTTTTTTATACTATTATTATATACTACGCATTTACACATGGTTATTAATATGGTTTCTCGGTGATTAAAATTTGTGTTCATTGTATGTTGGGCCTTTGTCTTTTATGGTACAAAAATCCTTTCCACTTCTAAAGACCTATGTAAGTTGGAGCCCTCAATTCTATCTTTTATGGTAAAGACCTAATTAACTTTGGATGTAACTTAAATATCTTTTATATATATATATATATATATATATATATATATATATATATATATATATATTTATTGAAGATTTAGTGTTTCTTTGATAAATTATACTCCCTCCGTTCCTTTTTAAGTGTCACTTTTGAAGAAATTTTTTGTTCCTATTTAACTTTCACTTTCGAAGTTCAATGCAACATTAAATGTTGTTTTACCAATATTGTCCTTAATTATTTATTGCAGAGAAAGAAATATATGAAAAGAGATATTAAATGAATAAGGTCATTATAGTAAAAGTATAACTTATTGCATCAAAAGTAGTATCAATTGTTGATTATCTTGATTTGTGTAAAATGTCAAAATGTGACAATTAAAAAAGAACGGAGGTAGTACCGATTATGACTTGGTCCCCCCAATGTTTAAAACCTAGCTCTGCCCCTGGTACACGCTGATGTGTGCGTAATTGCTTTCTTATTTGAAATTTTCTATGTGTGCCGCATGTAGGGGTCTTATGTGGAGCACGTAGGCCCACGACCAATCCAGATTTTCTCCCTCCTATTTGTGCACAAGAAGTTATGGAAGCAAGTAGACAAAGTATATATGAGTGCGTTTGGCCCAACTTTTTCGAAACATAAAAGCTACTTTAAACTTAAAGTTCTAAACATGAGCTTTACAAAATAAAGTTAAAGTTGTTTGGTACATGTTGTTTTTTTATTTCAAATTTAATTGTTAAAGTGTTTGATAATATTTTTAAATAAAATAATTTATTTTAAGAAAGTTCATGTTTCATAATAAATTATGATAAATAAATTAATATTTAAACATTTAGTAAAATATTTTAGAAAATAAAAATCATTTTATGAGAATGTAAATTATATTAAAAGGCCTCAATAAATAATTCTTGATTCTTTCAAAAGGAAAAATCTTGATTAAATATATAAATAGTGGGCCTTTAAATTTACATCATAATATTTATTTAAAAGAGATGTCATAAATAGTGTACCATTCCTTTTGAAAAAAAGAATATACCATTGTCAAAAGTACCATGATGTCAAATTGTGAATGGTAAATTTTTATAACTAATTTTTTTGGTCACACGGTTAATAAAAGATAACCATGTTTTTTTTAGCAATTTTTATAACCATTTTTTAACATAAACAAACTACAACAATTAACAAAAAAAAAAATATATATGTTAAGAACAAACAAAAAACAATAAATAGTGTTTGAAGAGCACATATGAGAAAAATAAATTAAAATGAAATATAAAATGTGGTCAATAGGTTTTCAAGGGAAACACTTAGAAAAAAGTTGTCGAGAATTTTCAGAAGTAAGTTCCAACAACTTTAGCAAAAGAATTTTATTTATGTATTTTACACAAGAAAAATAAGCAACTTCTCAAGAAATATGTTTGACCAAACTTCTATTTTTATTGTGTAGAAAAGTAAAAAATAAGTCAGACCAAACACGACCTAATTCTTTCTCAAGTTCTAAGCACATGTCAAATGAGGAAACTAAATGAAAAATGAAGAACTCAGAAAGAAAAACTACACAGCGCACCACATACAACAAGTGTGCACCACACAAACAATAGCTTCTCATATAAAACTTCATTAAAACGTCATAATTGTAAAGTGAAAACTAATGCAATCGAACTGCTCGAACCAAAACAAAACAAAAATCAAATCATTAAGGTAACTAAATCATAAACAATACAAATTCTTGTATCAATCAACTAGCTTTACATGTTTCCTTAAAAAAAAACTAGCTTTACATGTTTGTTAAAAAAATAATTTTACCTTACTTCAATTTTCAAAACACTGACAATACAATAAAAGAGATTGCTAACAAGCTAACAACACTCCGTAAAATAAAACTAACAACACATTCTCAAATAAACATTTCAACACACAATTATCTATTGATTAAAATACATATGAATTTCACATAATTGGCAGAATCCATAAGAATTTCAACCTCTGCAGCATCAACACTTCTAATAAAAAATATATCTGAAATCCAACACTTGTCGGTGTTCAACACCAATACATGCAACTAAGTTCAATTAATTCATATTCTTTTCCTTCATGTTTTTACCAATATCGGTGTAACCATATCAATGTCACGATGTCCAACATCTATGTTTGCCCCTTAAAAAAAGATATGTGTTCGCACATGCGTTCGATAGATATAAACAAACAAAAGAGAGTAATAATAATAAAAACCCACGTAAATTACACCAAACTCATATGAATACGACCAAATTTCATACTAATGATGTCAATTCCACACACAATCATCCATGTTTAAAATTCAAACTAATTATACCAAATTTATACAAACCTCGCTTAATTTGCTGAAACTCAATAGAGTTTCAATCTCTATATCTTCAACATCAACACTACTAACAAAAAAACACGTCCGATGTCCAACACTACACATGCGATTAGGTCCAATTAATTTTTTCAAATTTCTACCGATCAGAATCGTGTTTGATGAAACTCGTTGGACCTTCAACCTCTTTATCATCAACACCAAAACTTTTAATGAAAAACGTATTTGATATCCAACACTAAATATGTGATTACATCCAATTAACTTATTTTTTCAAATTTTGATCGATTAGAGTCAACACCGTTTATGATGTCCACATCTAATATCTCTGTTTAGTTGGTAGATATCGTCTCTCTTCATGAACCCATGAAAGAGAGAGAATAGAAACTAAACGGAGAAAGAAGGTACAATTAGCTTATTTTTTTCAAATATTTTATCCGTCGATCGAATAAGTATTGTGTTTGATGTTCGATTTGTGTCGCTCACTAGATATGAGAAGATAGAAGAGAGAGAATAGAAACAGAAACATAGAAACACAGAAAGAGATTTACGAGTGTGAGTTTACTCTTCGATACGGTCCCATCCCTGTCTTTCCCTTTTCTGAAACTCACTCTCTCTCTAAAAAAACCTCTCTCTCTTTCTCTCACTTCGATCTCTTCCCACAAAATCTCACACCGATTCGTACAATTCGTACAATGCTTCAACCCTTAATCCCTAACTCATTCTTCGTAACTAACTCACTCCGATGATCATGGCGGAACTAACCGATTCCACCGCCGCCGGTAACAACCTTCCGCCGCCGCAACAACCTCCACAACAAATTGACACGCGTTCAATCCTCTGCATCGACCTTAACGAGATCCCTTCACCTTCTTCTTCCTTCGTTGAAACCCTACCTGACTTCACCGTCGACATCGTTCGTACTTATCACGAAAATCCCGCTCCTCCTCCCGGTGGTCCTGCGCCTCTTCCTGGCGGTGTCACTTCCTGTGCTGTTTGTTCTAAGTCCGGCGCCGGTGGTTTGGTGTGTGATGGATGTGAACGGAGTTTTCATTTGGCGTGTGCTGGAGTTCGCGGTGGAAGAATTGGAGCGGCGAGTATAGGAGAGTGGGTGTGTGGTGAGTGTTTAGCGGGGGGTGTGAAAAGTAAAAGATGGCCGTTAGGTGTGAAGAGTAAACAGTTGCTAGATATTAATGCTTCTCCGCCTAGTGATGTTGATGGAGAGGAGTTGCATGAATCGAGGTATGAAAAAAAAACTCATACACTTTAGTTTTTGATTAGTAGTTTTTGAATGTTGTTAAACCCTTTTGCATGTTTTTTGATTAAGGTTTGAATTTGGATATATGTAAGTAACGTAAGCTTGTTAGTAGAATAGAATTAAGAACTAGAAAACTATTAGAGAAACTACTAAGAAAAATTTAGAGATTAATGAGTTGGATAGAAATATAGTATATGATAGAACATTACGACGTCGTTTGATCCATGTAGTTGACCTACTTGGTGCGATAAGACTTGGTTGCTGTTGTTGTTGGGATGGAAGAATGTATGTGGATGTTTTAATGTGTAGTTGTTGTGTTCAGAAATATAGTATTTTTTTTTTTTTTGAATTTTTGAAGCTTAGAACATTTGATAGTAAGGAGAGTGGCTTAGATGGAGGGTAGTCAAATTTCTAGAGGCAGAGGAAGACCTAGAAAAACCATAAGAGAAACTGGTAAGAAGGATCTAGAGATTAATGAGTTGGATAAAGATATGATATATGAATATGATAGAACATTATGACGTCGTTTGATCTTTGTAACTTGCAAAGACCGACTCCACTTAGTGGGATAAGGCTTTGTTGTTGTTGAGATGGAGGAATGTCTGTGGATGTTTTAATGTGTTGTGTTTGTGTTTTTTATGTCCACTTTGGTTTGTTTTTTGGTTTTGAACTTTCAAAGTTTAGAAGATTTGTTTAGATTAGCTAGAAATAGTTTAGTTGTATTTTTGGGCGACGGGAACCCTAAATTGTATGATTATGGGAATGTGGGGCGTTTGGCTGGTAGAATATGTAAGTGTGATTTTACTTCAAAAATCACATTTTTTTTTTCTCTCTTATTGTTTATGGCCGCATGCATTCCCTTGTCAGTAGTCAACTTTGAGTAAGTTTTTTCCTTCAAAAAAGAAATTGGAGTAATTTTTGCAAGATAGATGGCTTTTATTTTTTGGATATAGATTATAGGAAAATGTTAGCGACTGGGTAGGGAAGGGGGAATTTGTAATCACATCCTTTCTTGATACTAGCTGCCTCCACATTTCAAATATCTGTTTCCATATAAGTTTTGATCCCATTTTGGGAAATATTTTCATTTAGATGCAACCTTTGTCAATAGAGTAAGAATTGCCGTTACAGAGTTCTATGCCACGTTCGGTCGGGTACATTTCAGTTTATAAAGGGTGTTCATCTTTAAAACCCTAGTTTTCTGACCCAAAAACCCTAAACTAACCCAATTCCTACCATCGCAACCCAAAAATTTAAGGGTGATTTTGGGTTTTCGAGCACTTTCAGAGACGCATCCCTGGAGTGGATGAACTGCCACGATAGCAGCCACAAGGCCCACAACATTGAACCATATCCAGACGTGGCATAGACCGCCATGATAAGGTAGTGAAAGGGGGAATTGGTTCCTAATGAAGAATCAAATCTGCCACTTTTGTAATCACACCCTTTCTTGAGTCTAGTTACCTCCACATTTTCAAATATCCGTTTCCATATAAGTTTTTATCCCGTTTTTAAGAAATATTTTCATTTAAATGCAACCCGTGTTGCAAATAATGTAAGATTGCGCCGTAATCACGGTGTTTTGCCGTTACAGAGGTCTATGCCATGCTGTGTTACGTTTCAATGTTGTGGGCTTCATGGCTTCTACCGTGGCATAAATTGTGGCAGGCCGTGTGCTCCTGGGATGCGTTTCTGAAAGTGCTTGAAAACCCAAAAATACCCTTAAATTTAAGGTAGGCCCGGCCCAAGAGGCAGGTCCAACAAGGCCTTTTCCCAGGGCCTCAAGTTTTCCCCCTAACAGTGCCCCTGCAATTTGGTTAGGCTACCAACAGTATATACCATGTGTTTTTTTATGAGAATTGCTACCATATCAGCGGCCCTTTGTTTTTACAATTTGTGCCAGAGAGATAAACAGAGAAAAATATACAAAAAGGCTTTGAAGAAAAACAAAGAAAATGATATTATTTTTTTATTTGACTGAGCACGAGCACAACAAATGAATTTAGATATATGGTTTTTAATATCGATGGTAAAAGAAGGTTAAACAATTATACTAATTTTAAATAAAAATATAATAATTTTACTTAAAATACTATTAATTTAAGGTTTTTGGGTCAGAAAACATTAAAAAAAGCCTCATTTAAGAATTCACATCAGGCCTCAGTATGTGTTGGGCCGGCCCTGAGTATAGGGCTTCAGAGGTAGGTATTGGGTTAGTTTAGGGTTTTTGGGTCAGAAAACTAGGGTTTCAAAGATAACACCCCTTATAAAGTGAGAACACTCTTAACTCAGTCTGTAAGCGCCTCTTGTCAATTGTACGCCGCAGCTATCAGATCTTCAAGCTTTCCGACGAATTTCCAGTAACTGTGATCTCTTGCAACCTTTGTCTCTGTTTTTTTGTTCCATCTCTGTTCAACAGGTTTTTTTTTTTTTGTTTTCTTGTTTTTCATCGTTCTTCGAAGCTTAAACCTGTTTGTTTGCTTGATTTTTGAGATATTTAATAGTATATTTGTTTAAGATCTATGACTTATTATTGTTCTTGATGAACATGTCATCAATTTTGAGCATCTTTTTCAATATTTGTGCATTTATACGTATGTAATCTGTATGAAAAGTTTCAGAGTTACAGCCATCGGCCCACTATGCACTACAGCACAATATCATTTTTAGGGTCCACCGCTATTTGGGATTAATGACCATGAATGCAATCAATCAAATTTTCTAACATTTTTTTCTTATTTTGAAAGCAGTAAACATCAAATCAAATGTGCGTGTAGATTTTGTTTTTGCCCTCTTTGGTGGAATGTTTGTAGGCTTATGCAGTACTAATGAATTTAGAGTGGATTTTGTATGTCATTGCATTCCTTTGAAATCAAAAGAAACTTTGTGTGAATAAGAATGAAAAATACAGTTTGGAGGACTTTTTCATGGAATTTCAAGGGTTTATTTTGATTACGGCAAATTAGTTCATATTTTCATCAGAAATGGAACTGCTATTGTCCATCTTGTATTAAGCAAGCTTAAGCATATATGTCATATTATTGATGTTCTTGATGTTTGACCTGTCATGTGCTAAGTTTAATTAAACACTGAAGTGCTTTGTGTAGCTTAGTTGCCATTGCCAACTTACGGTTTTTTGGTTTACTTCATATTATTATTGTTGGAAATTCCGCCTTAATCGCGGTCCGCCTCCAGTCGCCTAAATTGCGACCTTTGGTTAGCCTTCATTGCAGCCTCCAACACCTTCATTGTGTTTGCTTTGAGGGGGTGGAGTTAGTCCCACATTGGATAGATAGTACTCTTGAAAAGAGTTTATAAAGAGGAGGCACTCCTCACCTTACAAGCCGGTTTTGTAAGGATGAGTTAGGCCCCAAATTTCAACAATTATTATAAGATTCAAACCGGTTCCATCTGTCTCTTTTAATTTGCAGAAATAATAATTTAAGTTTGATGGTTCCGAGTTGTTATAAGTGGTTAAAGTTTACATTCATTTTTGTTTTAGAAAGCACGCTATGGGTGATCAATCTTTTGCTGCCAATCAATTTGGTGCTTCAGTGACATATTCAACCTTCAATAACGGGAGTGTGGTTGGCTTCCAAAGGGCATCTGGAGCTGTGACACGTCCTGTTAGAGTGGGTTTTGAGGATATATTGAATCACACCCAATCAATGGCTAGAAGCTTTGAGGAAGTACCATCTCAGACTCATGGCCCAAATGAGTTAATTTTGCAGGCTCTTAGAGATTTTATATCTGAAAGGCATGGTGTATTGGTGGAAGGTTGGCGAGTAGATCTTAGACCATCAATGGCCGGCTCTGACATGTATGCAGTTTACTGTGCACCTGATGGAAAGATATTCGATTCTGTGTATGAAGTAGCTAATTATCTGGGGCTACCGTCTGGCTACAATTCTATAGAATCTGAAGTAAGAAATGAAATGTCTCTTTCTTCTGGTGGGCCTCACCTATCCAGAAAAAGGAAGTCTTCTAGAACTCTGGCAGCCAATGGTTTTGCGGAAAAGCAGGGAACCTTTGTCAATAGTAATTATAAGGATTGTTCTTCTGATGGTTTAAGCATGGAACATGTGAATGCTCAGGGAACCGCCCTAAAAGCCACTGAGATTAGAAGAAAAGAGAATGGTCACTCCGACCCTCATCAGTTTGCTGTAAGTGAATCTAATTGATAGTCCTTTTGTTTTGTTACTTTTGTTTTCTCACACTAATTTATAATTTTCGGGAATTCTTCTTATAGTGAAAGTAAAATTACCTATTCATGCATGATTTTGAAGTTTTTTAATAAATTTCAGGACGAACTTCCTCTGCAGTTTAAGGACTTCTCTGTTCTTTCTTTGGGAAAAGTTGATGGGAGACCTTCATATTATGATGTTAACCTTATCTTTCCTGTGGGTTATAAATCTTGTTGGCATGATAAGATTACTGGCTCTCTTTTTACGTGCGAAGTTTTGGATGGGGGTGATTCTGGACCTATATTTAGGATTAAAAGGTGTTCATGTTCGGAATTTCCTATTCCAGATGGGTCAACCATCCTTTCAATGCACAATCGTTGTCAATTTGCGAGCGAAACCAATGAAGGTCAGAGAGAGACTAATGATAGTATGGATTTAGACGGTGATGAAAGTATCCAGATGATGCTTTTAGAACCTTGTGCACCAACAGAAGATGACATCTTGAGTTGTGTTGTCAGTTGCTCAAGTGAAGCATATGTATCAGAAGGATTAAGGCCAGTTGTTGGTTCCATTCAATATAATACTGGATACTCATTTTCTGATACTATGAATTTTTGTGATGAAATTGGTCAAATTTTGGTGGAAGAGCGGTCCCCATTCTCAGCATGGAGAGTTATTTCTCAAAAGTTGGTCAATGCTTGCAAGGATATCTGCAAGAAGAACGGAACTTTTAAATTCTATTGTAAACATGTTGAAAGTGAAATGGGCTTACATAGATGGGATTTAAGGAATAGCGAAAGTGATACCCACTTCACTTCGTTGGATAAATTTTGTGGTTCACCTGGATCTGTCAGCATTCCAGACACAATTTATGCAGACAGTGACGTGAAAGACCTGTATGAGCTCTTAGAGAAGTGGTTGGAGCAGGATAGATTTGGACTAGATGCTGAATTTGTCCAAGAAATTTTGGAACCGCTTCTTGGTGTGCAAGACTGTTTGCAGTATGAACGTCTTGGTAGTAGAAACAATAGCTCTTCATTGCCAACAGTGGAAAACGGTTACCTGGTGGTTGATTGTAAAGGTCAATCTAAATATCAGGATGAAGTAATTCAAGGTTTATATAGAAGGCCTAAGAAGGCAAGATTGACCGAGTACGTTAAGGAAAACCGATGTCCACCTCCTGGGAAACCACTATGCTCCAGAGCTCCTACTGAACTCATTGGTGACATTTTTCAGGTATATATGTACCTGTCTGCAGTGAAACACATTTTTATTTTACCCTTGTACATTCTTTGGCTTTATTTTTTTTGATTGCTAAGATGCATTGCCCTACATTTTTGTTTTGTTTCTGTTTTTCAGGTTTGGGATCTTTTAGAGAGATTCAATGAAATCCTAGACCTGAAAGAACCATTGTTCTTAGAAGAGCTCGAGAAGGAACTTATCAACCCATGGTTCAATGAGTTAGATTTCCCTGAGAAATCTGACAGGGGAATGGGTGGAAGTTCACGAGGGGGTGATGGTGATTGCCGATTAATATCTGAAGCCTGTCCATCAGGTTCCACAGGAGCTTCTTCCTATGTCAGATGCTTTGGTGCGTCTTTGACTAAAGCTCACAGTTCACTACTAAGAGTGCTAATAGGTGAACTGCAATCGAAAGTGGCTGCTCTGGTGGATCCAAATTCTGAACCTGGAGAGGCTCGGACAAGACGGGGAAGAAGGAAAGACATGGATAGTGCAGTTCCACGGACCAAGATCAATATGCTTCCGATTAATGAATTGACTTGGCCAGAACTAGCGCGTAGATATATCTTGGCTTTCTTGTCAATGGACGGTAACCTGGAGTCTGCGGAGATTACTGCCCGGGAAAGTGGTAAAGTATTTCGTTGCTTAAGAGGGGATGGTGGTTTGCTGTGTGGTTCCCTTCCTGGTGTGGTTGGGATGGAAGCTGATGCATTGGTAAGAGCATAACTTTTGTCTTAAGAAATGATGGACAAATTTAACTTTTGCCTAATATGATTAGATACTTCTTTTCTTCATAGTGCTAATTATGGGTCTTGATGTAAATTAATTTGCATTAAAACTCAATTCTAAAGTAAGAATTATTTTGGATCTAATACAAGAAACAGATTGTAAGCCGATCACTTTAATATGTACGGAGTAGTATGCGAAGTTTCTAAGCATACTAAAAGACTAAGACTGTCTTTTTACATTTTAGAAGTCATGCTTATAACTCAACTATAGTCTCGGAATATTCTTTGAATCATGCTAAACCTAAGTGCTTCTCATTAGACTTTATATTTCATTATGCATTCGCAAACATGATGTTCATAAATTGCTTGTCAAAATGTTGTACTGTCTGAGTTCCACTCTCACTTTTCCTGTTATGTTTTCAAGTTTTCCTTACAAGGAGTAGCACATGGGTTGGTATAGGCATTTTGACTAGTTTTAACTTTACTCACTTCAGGTTTGAACGGTATGGCCTGAGTGCATGTTTCATATTGCTACTCGATTTCTGGAAGTATCTTTCCTGTGTCATACACTTTCTTTAGATTTTATACTTTGCGTCTGTTTGGAACTTTTCTAGAAGTAATTAAACTGAAAGAAATGATAGAAGTAGCACTGAAGCTTTTTTTCCTTTTCTTTTTTGTATTTAAAACTTTGCTTTCAGTTGCTTGCGGAGGCTACGAAGAAGATTTTTGGTTCTTTGAGCAGAGAAAAAGATGTACTCATCCTAGAAGAAGAGGAGTCTGATGCAAATGGTTCTTCTGAAGCTCAATTGGCGAATGATGGTAATATTCCTGAATGGGCACAAGTGCTGGAACCTGTCAGAAAACTACCAACAAATGTGGGAACCCGAATCAGAAGGTGTGTTCATGCAGCTCTAGAAAAGAATCCGCCTGATTGGGCAAGGGAAATACTGGAGCACTCGGTTAGCAAGACAGTGTACAAGGGCAATGCATCTGGACCAACAAAGGTGCTCTTCAGTGGCATTTCTCCTTTATTTTATTCTATTTATTTATTTACTCTGCGGGTGCATGTACATTGAAACGGCCCAAGACTAGTGTAGAACTACTATTTTTGTTGCTCTGGTTACGCTGATGCCATAGTTTCACCATGTATTTTGCATTATATATTATCATAATTGTTTGTTGCCTTCTAGTGTATTATCTTATATGTCATAAATGCAAGTGATCTTGTAATTTATAGTAATCACTCCACATGCATAACAGAAAACCCTGCTAAGGTATTTTGCATTACTCCCTTTTGTTGTCACCTGTTACATTATCAAGGCATCCTGACACACACACAGTATAATGAGTGTTAGAGAAATCTTAACCATATAGATGGTCAACACACACACACACGCACATATTCTTCCTCATTCATTACAGAAACTCAGTTTCTTACTTAAAACTGTTCAGATCATCAATTGTATAATGACAACTAAAAGCATCATGTTATTCTGTATTTACAATGTGATAGATCATGTGGTTAATACAAACTATTCTTAATTTTGCTCTGTTTTTTATTTTTTTTAATGAAGCACAATCCTGAGTTTGGATATCCTTGTTGTTTATAAACAGAAAGCAGTTGTTGCATTATTGGATGATGTAACTGGTGGAGTGCAGCAGAATCCCAACAAGGGAAGGAAAAAGAAATTTTTTATATCTATTTCTGACATTATTATGAAACAATGCCGCATTGTATTACGTCGCGCAGCTGCTTTAGATGATTCGAAAGTTTTTTGCAATTTGCTGGGAAGAAAATTAACAAATTCTTCTGACAATGATGATGAGGGGCTTCTTGGAACTCCAGCTATGGTGGCCCGCCCTCTTGACTTCCGGACTATTGATCTAAGATTGGCTTCTGGAGCTTATGGTGGATCACATGAAGCTTTTCTCGAGGACGTACGTGAGGTATGTGTTCTATCAAACTTAGATTGCTTAAACAAGCAGTCTGCTAATTTTTTTTTCTTTAGAATACTCTTTCCTCTTAGCCCCAAATTTCTCTGGTATTATAGTATGGTTTCTCTCTTTTGTAAAGGCTATGTATATAGTGTTTTTTTATGTTTGCTTGTGTCCCATTTGAGTAATTGATCACGGGGAACTATTATTTATTTCCGTGTGTTTTCCTTAAAAATTAGGATACTGGTCTCTAACATGTTTTCTGCTAGATGCAAGTCACTCCTACAATATGTATCAATCTTTTCAATACATGGAGTGCACTAAATTGTACATTTGATGTTGCAGCTGTGGAGCAATGTTCGTGTTGCTTTTGGGGATCAACCTGATTTAGTTGAACTGTCAGAAAAATTATCCCAGAATTTTGAAAGTTTATACAATGAGGAGGTTGGTACTTTGATGGTGCACGCATAATCAGTATTGTGCTTTCAGTTATTTATTGAATATTTAAATTTCTTCCTTGGGTACAGGTTGTCACCTACGTGCAAAAGTTTACAGACTATGCTGAAGTGGGATGCATAAATGCTGAAATGAAAAAAGAAGTTCAGGCTTTTATTGCTTCATCAAATGAGATTCCGAAAGCCCCTTGGGATGAGGGAGTCTGTAAAATTTGTGGCATTGATAGGGATGATGACAGTGTTTTACTGTGTGATACTTGTGACGCTGAGTATCATAAATATTGCTTGAACCCTCCTCTTGCAAGGATCCCTGAAGGAAACTGGTACTGTCCATCTTGTATTGGTGGTAAACATGCAACTCAAGATCTCACAGAACGAGCACAGCTTACTGGAAAACGTAGAAGTAAAAAATTCCAGGGACAAGTTAATTGTCTTTACTTGGATGCGTTGACTCATTTATCATCTGTAATTGAAGAAAAAGAATATTGGGAGTACAGTGTGGGAGAGGTTTGTTGATATACACCTATTTATGTTTCCGTATACTTTCACCCATCCAATGCATATAAATCTTTGGAATATAATGGCAGTATGGTCTTCTATTTTGCACTGGATCTTTGTTATGTTTCCTACTTAAGTGCCACATCAATTTTTTGGTAATGGCAATATGGTATATGCTTCCCATTCATTATCATCTAAATGAATCTTAACATGATTCTTTTTTTATTAATGATATATTGTCCCTTGACTCTTATAATGGCTGATTTTCATTTCCTGATTTCCTTAGGCACAGAACATCCTTTTTATCTATTAATGGTTTTCCATCATCAAAGTATTGCAAAAACTCATCTCTTAGTCAGGCACACCTGGCCCCACTTGTTTATTGTATTTTAAACCAATATTTAGATATTTATGCAACGTGACCCCATTTATATGGTATTATTGTCTCCATTTAATCCATTCATTACTCTAAAACAAACTATAAAACTAAGAAGAATGATAACGAGTGTCCTAATAGCATTAATTAAGAGACCAAAAGAATTAACTTTGTATAAAAAAAGTGTTGTAATTATTAGATTGATAAAAATAACTTGTATTTATTATGATGTGACTTTGACCCCACTTATTAAAATGTCTGGATCTGTCCTTGTTCTTAGTTGAGCTATTATAAACATTGTTATGATGCTTGATTTGACTTCTATTATCAAGTTCAAAATGCTCTGTTGTATGCAACTTGATTAATGACGGCATATTGCTAAAACTGCATCTTTGTGTTTGTATTTGCTTATTTTTTTTTTAATGGTTGCAGAGAACGCTCCTTCTCAAGTTTTTATGTGATGAGTTGCTCAATTCTTCCCTGATACGACAGCAGCTTGAGCAATGTTCAGAGTTGTCTGCTGAATTAAATCAGAAGTTGCGTGGACTTTCTGTAGAGTGGAAAAACCTGAAAATTAAGGAAGACGTTTTATCCACAAAAGCTGCCAAATTTGGTACATTGTCACAATGTACCACTGGGGAAGTTGGTCTTAAGGAAGGGTTCACATCTTTGTTCTCAAATACTAGTAAATGTCTGGTTAAGCCACATGCTACAACCACCAATCCTAGTGGTCTTGGGGTATTTGATGACAGTCTACCTTCAGAAGAGATTCCCAAAGAGAAGTGTAGGTTCAATAGTGTTGATAAAAGCATATCTGTGACACATTCAAATTCTGATAGCCAAAATATGAATTCCATAGGACAGCTTAAGACTGTTCCTGTGGCTGTGGAGTTTCAATGTACAGATAAATCCCCCAAGTCTTTTCCATTCTCAAATCATATGCCTCAAGAAATAAATGGTTACAGTGAAGGACAATGTGTGCCTGTTGAAGTTTCCCAAAATGCTGTCAATGAGTCGGAACCATACCACCTTGAGCTCAATGCCGTCAAGCGTAATATCTCACTACTGCATGAATCTATAAATAGCGTAGGATCACAGCTTCTGAAGCTCCCTGTTCGTCGGGAACTTTTGGGTATTGATTCCATCGGCAGACTGTACTGGGCTTTGGCTACACTTAGAGGACGATCACGTATAGTTGTTGATGCAAGCGCTGTTGTTCAGCATGGAAGAGGATTGTCAGTTAGCAAAGATTCTGGAGAGAAGCTTTCTGCTCTGCAGCATTGTAAATTATCTGAGAAGGATAACTATAAGATGTTAGGGCTGATGAAGGACTGCTCTCCTTTGATGTCCCAACCACTTAATGCGTTAGCCAATAGTTCACCGTGGATTGTTTATGAAACTGATTCAGAAATCGAGGAGCTATTGGGTTGGTTAGATGATTATGACCCTAAAGAAAAAGAACTGAGAGATTCCATTATGCTGGGGCCAAAATATAGATCTCAAGAGTTTATTAATGCACACACTGAAGGTCAGGTTGAGGACCAAGGACCTGTTTATTTGCCAAGAAATACAGCACCTAACTCTCTTGTTACGAAGGCCACTTCTTTGCTGGAAAAGAATTACGGCCCCTTCTTTGATTTGGATACTGCTGAGGGTTTGAAGAATCAAAATAAAAAGGCCAGAACAACTAATGATGAAAAGTTGTATAGGTGTGAGTGCCTAGAACCTATATGGCCTTCTAGGAAACATTGCTTGTATTGCCACAAAACCTTTTTGAGCGATGTGGAGTTTGAGGGACACAATGGTGGAAAATGTAAAGCAGGACTTATGGCGTTGGGGAGGAATAAGGATAAAAATGGGTCTTCTAAAGGAAGAAAGAACTTGAAATGTGATACCTCACATGAAAAATCCAGAGCTGACACAGAAACAGATGGAACCTCAATCAATGGATGTTCTTCTCTAAATTCGAGATTGACTAAATTTTCAAATGAAAACCCCTCTTGCCCATTTAACTTTGAAGATACATGCGCAAAGTTTGTGACAAATGATTCCAACAAGGAACTTGTCAGAGAAATTGGTCTTATTGGTTCAGATGGTGCCCCATCCTTTGTGCCTTCCGTATCTCCTTTTGTTAGTGATTATACACAAGCCTTAACCATAAAGGATGTTGGCGTTGTTGGTGGTGCATCAAAAGCTTCAGAAAGCCAGGTTTCTCAGGAAAACACTGACGGAGCTGGCACATGCCATGACCATAAATCAGGCAAATCTACAGAAAGTTTAGCTGCAAATAGAAGCAACAAAGCAGGAAATTCCAACAAATCATCTTTGGGAGAACAAAGAGATGGGAAGCTATCTATTTGTAGTCCTGCTTCAGATAAGGGAGTTGATGGTTGCTGTGTGGTTCCTTTGTCCTCCTTGAGACCATTAGTTGGAAAAATTTCTCATATTTTGAAGCAACTAAAGATTAATCTACTTGATATGGATGCTGCACTTCCGAAAGTTGCTCTAAGACCATCAAAGGCACAGTTGGACAGAAGACAGGCCTGGCGTGCATTTGTTAAATCTGCAATGACTATATATGAGGTTTGTCTTTTTTCTTTCACTCTTGCATGTATATTTCTCCATTAAGGGCATTCAGCCATTTCGATGTCACATCACATTCCTTAGAGTTTCAGCAATGCAACTCAGCTTGCTGAGTTACTTTGTTAATTAATTCCAGGTTGCACATTTACTCCAATATCAATGAGAAGTACATGTTTTATGTTTACATGTAATTGCACAATTCCCATGCTATGTTTCTAAAGTTCTAACTCAAGTAGATTGCAGAATAATACAGATTAACCTAATCTTGAGTATGTTGATTGACTTTCCTTCCGATTTCTCAGATGATCCAGGCAATAATTACACTGGAGGATATGATTAAGACGGAGTTCTTAAAGAATGACTGGTGGTACTGGTCATCATTCTCAGCTGCTGCCAAATCTTCTACTTTGCCTTCTCTTGCTCTTCGCATATACTCCCTTGATTCAGCCATTATGTATGAGAAAATGCCTAATTCAAGTTTAGCTGAGAGCTCTGATCCTCCTGCCGTAGCGGAACCGAAGCCAGTGATCACGGTGGATGCAGATAAATCCAAAGGAAGCCGGAAGTCAAACAGGAAAAGGAAGGAATTGGATGGTTAATCTCATACTGTATTGTCTGAGAAAATCAGAAAGCTGGTCCACTTTTTGTGGTCTGGTATGATCATCCAACGATCACGAGTTTGGACGAAAAAGGTCACGGGTCCAACCTCAGGTTATTAAAGGGGGCAGCCTCAGCTGCTGGTGTCACTTGTGCGCTTGTTGTACATATAGGTAAAGCTGACATGCTAACTTGAATGCTCGTTTTTGGCTAAGTAGAATTTGTAGGATTATCTGCTATCAGTGAGGGCACCGGCATGAAGGAATTATGAGGATGCGCCCAATTTTGAAATGATTTTTACTGCAGCTGTCCAATTGGTTGCTCCATAGGTAGAAGGGGTATTATGTTTTTGATTTTTCTAGCAGAGTCTGATCCATATATGTATACAAATGGAATTAATGTAAAGAAGGAATAGAAGAAAAAAAGTAAAAAAAGAAAAGATGGAAGTCGGACCAGTGTTATGTTGAGCAGTTGTAGGCAATATTTCATTCTTTTAACATTTTCTCTTTCACCCCGACAAAAGTCCTGCACACGCATGACCTTGATTTTGTCTTGGGCATCGCTGATGTGTTAGAATGCAGGGGAATTTTTAGAGTCAATGCATTTTAACATCTGCTTTATTGGACTTGCCTAGCTCGTGACGAGTTCTGTTTGATTCTTTATGTGCATATGTTTCTCTAATTCTTCTCTCTTCTTGGTTGTGGGGATCTTAATGAGGATATAATTTCTCTAACTCTTGAGGGAGTCTTGCTGACTGTGACAAGGTCTGCTATGTTGATCCTAATGTAATTTTTGATCTGTGGCAATAAGTATAAGTATTATTGTACATGTCACAGTAACTGGTTAAGAGGTCCCTGCGTCTGTTGTGCATTTTTAACAGCTTTTTTTTTTGTTAATCTATCGAAGTGCTGAATGTAGATTAGGCAAACCTGTTATCATTTGTGGGGTGTAGGTTGAATGGTTTATATAAGATTTCACATTTGGTATCATTAGAAATGCTTTGGGAGTTCTATCTGTTAAGCTGCATAAAAATCTGGCATGATATGAACTTGTGCTCTTCAACTAAGATATCACATACGTAAAAAAATGACATGTGATTATGTTGTGTTTGTTTACTATAAAAATGTTAAAAAAAAATGTTGTGATAGAGTTTATTTTCTGTTGAAATCTTCAGTGATATTTTCCAAAAGATTTTTTAATCATAGTTGAAGCTAATACATACAATTTTCGATCGATCCATCCACTGCAAAAACTTTATACGCTAAAGCAGTTTACACTTTTTAACCGAGGCAAATATGTTTCAAGTTTTTAACTCTTGTGCACTCCCATTTCATACAGCATGAAATCACAGAAAAATGTCCCTTTAATAGTTTCAATGTTTTTTTTTTTTATAGCAAAGGTCGTGCATGTGTTTGGTTGATTTTGTTTGCTTTGCATTAAAGGAAATGTCTGTAAACGATGGTATGGTAAATATAAAGTAAAAAAAAAATTACTTGAAATGAAAAGTAAAATCAGAGGGAGAACTTAGTATACACTTGATCATACACTTAACTATGATTATCTTCAATAGTTTATTATAAATTTGTAAGTACAACAAAGGACGCCATTGCCCAAATTACTGGACTTTTTATTTTACTAAGCTTGGCTTAGAGACATTTCAACACCTAGCCGCCCAAAGCACCCAAATTACATGATGCATTTAATTATACAATGTTCTTGCTTTTGCTTTTTCTTAATTATGCAACATAATACATATTACCCCACCAATTCAGTGCCTCTCCCTCTTCATGGTTATGTTGCTCAGTTTCAGATGCAACAAACACATCAAAGTAGTTCCTCCCATCATCACTCCCATCATCTTCCTCTGATTGAACTCTTTCAATAGGAGCCACACATCCAGCATAGTTGTCAGCTGGAAAGTACGAATCGACACTGTCAACAATGACACCAACGACACGGGGGCTACTCTCGTCCACCACTGCACTTCCAACGCTTCCAGAACTCATGTGGTCATCCACCTTGATGCTGAAAATCTGAGCTATGTCCACTGGAAGTGGATCAGCTTTCTTTTCTGACAAAGGTTCTTCAAGCATATCTTTAGCTTGCACTTGAAGCTTCTCATTTAAGGATACCACCTGTGAAATAGTCAACATGTTGTTAAGATAATCAATACTTCAATTTCCACTTGTTAACTATTTTATGGTCCACCTCTTTTAAAAAACTCATTAGTCTTTATCACAAAATGAGGTTTTAAGCATATTTTTAGAACTCTAGAAAAGTATATTCGCATAGTTACTTTGAAAAGGCTTTTTCTTCACACCAGGTGGGGTTCAGAACAGATGCTACTCTTTGTTAGTATGTGATTAATATAGTGTAGAATCTTATGGGTAGGACCTCCTTTGATAGCTCCCAATCACCTTCTTTGGTAAGTGGAAATTTGCTTCTTATGATGGAGTTCTGATTGTAAAGCCACTAATTCTATCTTATATAGAAACTCAAACCCATAACTTTTGACAGACAAATTATATTCTATTCATTACCTTTTTAATGCATAACTCTAATCATTTCAGACTTCACCAAATACTCAATTTGCATATATAGCATAACCAAATCTAACTAATAATAGTAATACTAATAGTACTTAATTTATATACAGTTATACAAATTTTTTACACTGTCCATCAATCATAATCGTCAAACGATTAAAACATTTGATTTTAATCATAACTACTATAAATGCACATATTTGATTATACAGTACATATGTAGTTAAATACCTCAGATTTGAGTTTCTCATTCTCCTTATTAATGGAATCATATGTTGAAAGTAGGGAATCATAGGAAGACTTAAGAACATCATAATCTCTTTCAAGTTGTTTTGTCTTCCATCTAGCCCTACGGTTCTGAAACCATACAGCCACCTGCCTAGGTTGCAATCCTAGTTTCTTGGCCAACTGGGTTTTCCTCTCTGGCTCAAGTTTGTTCTCTTCCTCAAAGCTCTTCTCCAACATATGGACCTATTCATCAAACCACAAAGTTAATCACAAAAACTAATATCACATAACATCTCTCTTATCGGTCTAGTTGATCTACGGGCTCAATTCCTCTCCGGGGACTACAAATTTTCAGCAGAAGAGAAATATACTCGTTGAATATAATACTTGTATAAATATTACTATTATATTCAACAAGTCTCACTCTCTCCTACTGGAAATTTTCGGTCATCGGAGAGGATATGAGTTCTCCACCTAGACTTCTCCTTAACCAATCACTAAAACTAATAAACAAGTACATGTAGTTTTGATATACAAACACTAATAAATGGTTTCAAAATCAATCAACTGATGACTACAAAAACAAATTTCTATTGAAAGTCAACCCTCATTTTTCACACATATTGCATTAATTAAAAGCTAAACTCATATCATATTAGAAGTGAGACTAATTGCTGATGATAAAGATTGAAAAAGTTTAATATACTTCTGTCATAGTTAGAACATCATCATAGTGAAAAACATATCCAAATTCATTCATCAAAGAAAGCAAGCAACCAACCTGCTCGGAAGTGAGGCGGCGCTTCTTCTCCGGTGACTGCTCCTCGTAGTACTCCTCATCATACAGTTCATCAGGTGAGCTAAAGAAAGGTCTCCTCTTTGAGCCTTCCTCCATGCTCATCATTGACCTTCCTGCTTTCATTCAGAAAAATTCAAAAAATTAAAAACCTCATCAATTTACACTCTTTTCTACATCAAACACCTCAAACAACATCTATATCACAAATCATAATACTTGCAACACAAAATCATAAACAAAAATTAAAATAAAAACAAAAAGAAAAAGAAATATTCTAATTCATTTTCTCACAGCCTAATTTTGTGATGCACAACCAAGTTGCTTTCTTTAACAAAAACTCAAATCAAATCATATCTTTTTTTTTTTTTGTTTGCCCAAATTTGATACAAAATCAAGTTGCTTCTTTTACCAAAAACCCAAATCAAATCAAATCATGTCTTTTCGTAACCAAAAAAAGAAAATATCCCGCCATCTGTCCATAAGACCTAACTCAACTCATAAAATCAATATTGTTATACTAAACACCTTCACTTGGGTCCAAACCTGAACTTCTCAGTTGTGTGTGAGTTTCAGGTGTCCCACCATCCAAACAAATACCATTTTTAACAAAACAAGACAACAACACCAACAATTTACAATCCAAAAAAACAAAATGGTACCATAAAAACTCAACAGATTAAGAAAAATACCTCGAAAACCAAGATCAGCATTTCCAAGAAACAGCATGTTCATGTTATTCCCACGACAAGCAGAAGAATCAAAGTAAAGACGACCAGACTCCATTTTTTCAACTTCAAACTTCAAAACTTCACGTTAAAGGTTGTGCTAAATTTGTTCTCTTAATACTATTAATCTTTCAGAATCAGAAACAAAAAATGATATATATATATATTTTTTCTTTCAAATTCCAAACTTGGTATTTTTTTTTATAGAAATATTTCTATGATGGTTTGTGGATTAAAAGATCATTAACTTATGACGGAAGAAACTTGTTGTCCAAAGCAACCTTGCTGGAGTTTCTAACGGACATATGCAAGATCCCATCATGCACTGTAAGATAAAAACCACCGATTCCGGTGGTCTTTGAAGGGATTCAGTTTTGAACTGAAGGGTTTACCGGAGGAAGGAGAACGCTGGTGGCCGGAGATGGAGTTTTCCGGCGAGGTTTTGTGATGAGTGTGTGTGTGTGTGTGAGAGAGTCTGCAACTGGGTGTTTTCTGTTGCTAAAGAAGTTTTTTGTGCAAATGACTGTGGGTTTTATAGTACTTGCTTCAATATGAAATGACTTAGTTGTCCCTTATTGCCTTGACTTTTTGTTTGATCAATAAGTCAGTATTGCATGGGGTATGCTTGCTGGTGTAGATTTGAATCTTCAGAGTGTGGTTTTTTCAATATATCATGTTCTAAATGGACGGTAAGTTCTCTTTAAGTTTTAATGTTGCTGCATGTGTAAGGTTAAATATGATGATTAAACTAAAACATATCTATGTCATCTCATCTAAACGCTCTTGAGTTCCATACATAGTTTTGCTCTTACTTTGATTGAGTCACTTATTAAATATGATTGGTCATCGAATTAGTCGGTCCTTATATAAAAAATAAATAAATCAATAGTAATCAATTAAATGGATCAAGATTGCTTGCACTAGCATATTCATGCAATTTGATGCAGCAGGCGATCTTGATGGTTGGTTTGAGATTGAATGAATCAAATAATACATCGATAAATTAAATTATAACAATCTCAATCGTCAATTCAAGATCGAACGGTTACCAACACAAATCCACAAGTTTTTAAAGTTTTGCATCTAAATTGTTAATCAAAGATCCGACTCATATTATATAGTCAACATGAAATACAAATGGTCTATTTTTTTTTTAAGAGTTCCTCTTTGAGAATCATGTACTCCCTCCGTCCCTAATTATAAGATCCTTTTGAAATTTTTTTTGTCCCTTTTTATAAGACCCTTTTGCTATTTCCAACTACATTAATTATTTCTTTACATACATGCCCCTATTAATTATACATCTTTTTCTTCAATCAACAATAAATAACATATTGAAAACATAAATCATCTCTCTCTTAAAGGATAAAATTGTAAAAACAATACTAATTACAAACATATTTAATACAAATATCCACTATCTTAATTCCCGTTATTTTTTTCAAAAGGGCCCTATAATTAGGGACGGAGGGAGTATCTATATGCAATGGACAATCTCGACTATTAATTTGAGATGGAACAATTTAGATAACATCTACAATCGATCTAAATTAGACGATCGAGATTGAAAATTGTGTGACTCGTATTTTTTTAAGAAAATTGTGTATGACACAATTAATGTAGGAAATTTCTCTAAATTTTCCTACCATCTCTCTATTTCATCTATATATTTTCTCTGTACATTCTTTTGTTTCTTATGGCCGCAAATGCACCATAATTGTAGGTGATCCAATTTGTTTACCTTGTCTGTTTGAAAAATGTTGTGGCATCACTTTCAGTGCACTGTCACCGGAAGTCTCAATATTTAAACATTGACACTAAAAAATTTGAAATCTAAACAAATGTTTAATTTATCGTGTGTTTGGTGAATTGTTGTAGGAAATGGATGCATTCACATTGTTTATTTAAGATCTATTTGACAAGAAGAATAAGCTAGTTTATATGTGATACCTTATAGTTTATAGGTTCATATAATTAAACAAAGTATTGTTAATTTATTCACGAGCTTATAACTTATTTCCTTTATTTTAATTAACAAATAAATAAATATTAATCAAATATATATGTTTTATGTCGTTTCATATTTATAAGTTACTTCAACTATTAACTTTATCAAACAATACAAATTCAACCGCATGGTTCATCTGCTACTAACTTTCAGCTAGTTTGTCAACTATCCTCTATAAACTAATTTATCAATTATATGCTATTTTTACCGGATAGGGCATTAGAAACTTTGACTTGATTGATTTAAATATATATTAAAGATCAATCTTACCATAAAATTATTAATTTGTTTGTGTTATTAAAAGTGAGAATTGAACCCGAAATCACATTTGTCACTCTACTTCTTAACTCTTTTATCCTAATCACCAAACCGACCTTGAACCAAATTGTTTATATTTTAACTTCATGTTTTGGACTTTTTTTCCCTTCATGTGTGGCCATTTTGATCAATTTAGTCTTGCAATTATCCTAAAACAATAATAAGTTGAGAATCTTTTATTTCAAATATAAATTTAAAATGTCATTAATTTCAAACCAAATTATGACCTGCAATTTCAATAACCTACATATATTTGTTTTTTTTTTTGCACAAATGAAAATGATATATATTAATAACAACGATGATACACCCTGCACAAGTCGTGCTAAAAGTGAATCATCGATCAAAATTTACAAAATTTAGGTGCCAAATAAAGAGAGGCACCATCCTAACAATCGAGAGAAGTTACCCGTGAACATCCATACAAAGGATGGGGTGTTTCCACCAATCATAAAAACAATACATAAAAGACGGCTGCTTTGCTTTCACCCATAAAAAAGAGTCAAGCTCTACTTTCTCTATGAGGACATAAGGATGTAAGGCCGCATTTTCAAATATATGGTTATTTCGATCCTTCCAAAACCAAATAGCTTTCAAAAAAGAATGAGTGCACCTTGGTAGTTCTGCCATATAAGAAAACTGAAGATGATGATCTCGAAGCTCACAAGGAGACACCGAATATAAGCATAACCAATTCCAAACGTGAGACCATAGATTAGTAGCTGTTTCACATTCCAAAAAAAGATGTCGACATGTTTCCACTACATCACAGTCGGCCGAACACAACAAATCCGCAACTGTTAGTATGTTCCGCCTGAACAAATTAGCTCGCGTCGGAAGTCTATTATGCAGGAAGCGCCACACAAACAATGACACCTTCACCGGTATGTGCCTGTGCCACACATCATCAATGAGACTCAGTGGCGGAGCCAAGAATATTGTAAAGCCCGGGCAATAAATTGCAAGGAAATAATAAAAAATGTAAAGAAATTGCTCAATTTATAGGGGTTTATATAAGAAATTCATAGGGATTTACACAAGAAATTGCAAAAAATTTGGCCCGGAGCCTGGGCGAGTGCACGGCCTTAGAACCGCCCCTGACTATCCACCTCATCCCCAAAGTTGGTAATAAAGCGATAAACGTCCCATATCAGTAACATTATCCTGCAAAACAACGTTATGTAATAATGTTGAGCACTCCCTCACACTTTCCTCCTCCCATGCTAACAACCTACGTCTCCACACCCATGCCCTTTTCCTCTCCCCCACCCCGCTCTCGCCATATCCTCCGCCGTGCATAACCTACATAATTAACTAGGATTGATTCCCCACAGTGAGGATAAGCTTTATTTTGACTCGTGATGAGGATAAGCTTACATTCACACAATTACACTTTTTCAACCATGTCACAATGCTCATAGTTCAAGTATACAAAATAAGTCTACATGTACATGTATCTAGTGAGAGAAGTCTTTTCTGCTGTAATAAATAATGCAATAAACCCACCTTGTTGTAAAAAAATAATGTATAATGAGATCACGTAGCAGTTATATCAATGACAAATTTTTCAGACTAGCCCAAATCACCACGTTATTCTCGTGACCGCAAGAATGATTTTCTTTTTGAAGGGAAACCTCAAGAATGACGACGGTACACTTGAATAAAGCTAATGTGTTATTTCCTTTTTTTTTTTTTTTTTTTTTTTTTAAAAATTTTCGTGAGTGTAGCTGAGTTGACAGAAAGTTGAAGTATGTAGTGGTTGGTATGCAAACACCATATTCCTTACTTATTTACCCTTAAGAGTTGAATTTTAATCACTAAGTTATTTGACAAAAATAAAAAATAAAGATGACAAAAATTCATCCTTAATATTAAAATTATTTGTTTGAAGATACCGATTAATCCCTTAAATAGATCTCAAAACATTATAATGAGAAACTTAAATCTCTTATTCATTCACTTGATAGTTTGATCTCCAGCAGCTATTTAACCTAAAAAATATTGTCACGAGCTCATCGCAAAACATAATTAATCAAATTAAATCTCTTACTCATGTGTGCTAAGTATCACCATTATTTGAAAGAGTCACGATTTGAATAAGTTTTAATCAACTTGAGAGATCTAATCTCCACTAGATAGTGCCTGCCAAAATTCTATTTGATAGAGTCACGATTTGAATTTTTTACTATTTACTTTATTTGAACCGAATAGTTACCACCTACTAAACTTGGTAAACACACGCTACATGTTAGAATAATGTACATTGCTCTCTAAAGAAGTATCATTCTTCTAGTGTTTTTGGTGGAGTGAATGTACCATTATATATGGTGGGACTTAATAACCTAAGGGTGAAAATAACTTTTTTATGATAATGTTAAATAAATTTGAATTTTACTCCTTTAAAGCAATTTAAAGGATGAAGATGTTCAAACACACAAAGATATATGTATGTGTCTATACACACTAGATTAGAAACTTTCACAATATTGAGCTTAATATATTCGACTTTTACGATGAAATCGAAGGTACATTTAACAAATTCAAGACTTATATCACTTATGCATGTAAAGATTAATCTTCGGATACTCTCTCGATATTTATCGAGATGTATCAGACAGATATCAATATAGGATACATATCAGATACCATCATGTCATCCATTTTAAAGTATCTGGCCTTCAGACAACATATAAAACTTTGTTTTCTTAATTTTGGGGCTCATTGAGAAAGGTACACTAATCTAGTTACAATAGTGGAATATTGGACTAGTAAGTTGAATCCAAATATATAGGTGGCCACATGGTTATGTTTGTTGTTAAAACTCTAAAATTTTATGTATGCTTTCATTTAAGCCAACACCTCCAACGCATCACAAACAATGTCTATTAAACTATACAAGAAAGATCCAAAACAATACACTAAAAAGAAGTGGATTACATTGAATCCACATGGTGGGGCTTGAATTCAAGATGTAAAAAATATATAGATTTTAATTTTGGAAGAGAGAGACCAAACTATGCTATATATTATTGTTTTGACATTTATAGTTATAGTTACTAATACTGTTATACTCCTAAGATGATGCAGTCACATAAATTTGTTGGGGAACAGTAGTGGCAGACACTTAATTAAATGAAACATTGGATGCATCATTGTTATTGGCTTACATCTTCATCCATTGAATCCATCAGCCTCTGACTTTCTCATAATATAGTATCTCTTGAAAGTAAATAAATAAAAAATAATGCATTCATTTATTTGATTTTTTAAATAAAGAAAGAAGGGCAAATTGTCATTTCATGCATGTGATAGGATCATACTCAAAATGTACATTTGGATTAGGTTATGCTATAAATTGCTATTGTGTACAAGATAAGTATAAGTATGGTAATCCTAAAAAAAAGTATAAGTATAGTATGGTAAT
This sequence comes from Medicago truncatula, assembly GCF_003473485.1. Lineage (NCBI taxonomy): Eukaryota > Viridiplantae > Streptophyta > Magnoliopsida > Fabales > Fabaceae > Medicago > Medicago truncatula. Next base: position 1,631,124 of record NC_053047.1, on the reverse strand, counting down.
CCTATAAATTGCTATTTTATAGTCTTGTAAAATATACAGTTTTAATTTTTTGTATTTGGTCCTTGCTATATTTTTTAGTTGTGTGAAATTTGTTAATGTTGAAATTATTCAATGTAAAATGTGTGTAGTTAATACGCAGAGGAATATTTTACTTATTACATGAATCAATTCCAACAATTTTCATTGGTCAAAAAAAAAATTACAACAATTTTCTTTTTCACAGGAACTAAATTAATTAGTAACGGTCAACATAAAAAAGAAATTATATTTGCAAGAACTGAAAACAGAAATATTTTTTAGATACACTAAAAACAAGAGGTGATATATTTTCAGGAAAAAAAAATTAAATCTATATTTTATACATACACTATTTATAAAAAAGTTAAAGACATTAAAATAAAGATATCCGAAACACACGAAATATTAAAGATAAAAAGTACAAGAAGAGTAAACAATCAAATTAGTTCATAATTTTGTAAGACACTCTCAAATAGATCTATACTATTATTAATATATATTTTTTTTTGGTACAAAATATTCTAAAAAGGCTACATATTATATTAAACCGTTAAGTTGATCTATATATTAAACCACTTACAAAGGTTACATATTGTATTAATTAAACCGTTAAGTTGGTCCATATATTAAATCACTTATAATTAATTAAGTTTCTATATTATCTTTAAAAGAAAAAATTAAGTTTCTATATTTTGACAATTTACCATCAAATTAGTCCCAACTTTATCCAATTATTATCAATTTAGTCCTTATCATATTCTTTGAATGACATATTTGAGTAAAATTTGACAGAGTCAGAGATACATCGATTTTTATTGACAAAACTTTCTTTTATATAAAAAACCAGATGTTGTATAATATTATTTGTAGAGGTATATTGTATATAATGGTATTAGTATAGTATATAGTATTATTCTTAACTTAAGGCATATAGGGTGCTACTGCTAGGGTATTTTGTTTGGACTTATGAGAATGACGTTAATTTTTCAGATGCTGCTGGGAAGAGCGACGCAGTATGGACGCGTAATTCCCACATTATTCCATTTCCTTATATGTCTATTCTGAAATTTCTAATGGTACCATATTCTCAACATTTTCAGTTCATTTTTCCATTTTAGTTTTGACAAATTATAAATGAATTATGTACCAATGATACTTAAATTCTTATTATTTCAACTATAATAGTTTTTTCTTTTGAAAAAGCCAAAGGAATCTTTTGTTAAAGTGAACAAAAAACTATTATATTACAAAGTGTACACAAAATAGTCCTACAATAAGTAAGAGGATTAATGAGCCACCAAAGATTCAAATCATTCTAAAAGTTTCTTCATAAACTTAAAGTAACATCAAACATGAATTTTTTACTTGATCTAAAATCAATGATAATGAAAGTTCTTTTTGACCAAACAAATTGATTATTACGCTCTTTCCATAAATTCAAACACAAACCAACCAAATAACCTGAAGATCATCCTAAAAATCCTTACGACCTAAGAGAATACTACAAAAATGAGAATTGAGGAGAATAACAACGATATTAGGAAGAACACTATGAATGTCCAAGAAATTCAATAATACATATACCACACCCCCCCTAAAGGAATCACAAAAAAAATAAATATATGATAAACATTTTCTTCCTTTCTACACCCTCCTAAGCATGGTAAATAATCAAAGTCAATGATACTAGATAAATCAAATTATCCTTAGTTAATAATACCACGATAAATTAAATTATCCTTTGTTGGTGATCTATTTTTGAAAAAGCACCTAACAAAAAGAGAGACCTTCAGTAAAATCATTTCGTTCCAAACAAATTCAGTATGAACTAATAAGTCGTCCACCATTTCTTGAGTGAACATATCATATATCCCAATTGATCCTTTCTAGCTTCCTCACTATCCCCATGATTTTTGTAACCATATCCCAAATATTTATTTATTTAAATAACTATTTTGTAACATTAATACGTAATTTTTAGAATTCTAATTAGTCTTTTGATTACCTTACAAAATTTATATAACTCCTAATTTAAAAATAAATAGTATCATTTCCTTTTGCCATTTCTTAAAAATTCCCTCATCCAATTAATGTATAGCTATCTGCAAATTGAAGACATGATTGGTTGTGCATGGGTAATCAAACTGGCTAGTGCAAGACAAAACACATGACTAGATACTATACTAGAAGCTTCATAATATATATATTCAAACCCCGAATTCTGTATATATAATGAAATGTTTCTATCAATTAAGCTACACTCACATAATTATAATTATAGTGATACTAATTAGTTTTAATCATCATTCGAGAAGAAATGTGAACATCATTCCTTGATGGTGCAATAAACTTTTTTGAAAACTTATTATGAATAATATTACGTGATCCAATTTTAACATCTACCTACATTTTTTCCGTAAAAAAATCTACATTTTAATTCAAGAATATTTTAAAATTATTAGAGTGTACACTAATACTTTAAAATTATTGCACATAACGACATATTGTGTATATATTAATTCAAGAATATTTTTAATAAGTTTATATAAACCTTCCATGTGTCAGCCAGTTGTCTTTTCCATTGGTTAAATTATACGGGAATATATCTTGACCCAATAGAAAATACATGAAAATAAAATAAACAAAGTGATCCATCCACTCGTCCTAATAAGAAGTAATGGCTTGATTTGCTTTATCCTTTACAAGATAACAATTAAAATTTGTGAGAATCTTTCTTGAAGAGATGATATAAAAACTACGTTACTCAAATTTCAACAATATATTATTCTCCATCTTCCAAAGCATCTCATGAATATGGAATCAAGGGAACAATTCACGTTTTATGCCACCTAGAAACATGTGATATATTAGCACCTATGTATATTCTCCACCCCACAATCCCCTATTTTTTCTGCAAACAAGACGGATCCAAAGAGTTAAGACTTGAGATTAGGAGCACAACATTTTTAGATGAAAGATCATAAAAAAGTTTAGATTTTAAGTTGGTAGATTATATTCCTCTAAACAAAAGTTGGGAAATTAAAGTGAAGCCTGACTTTTAGACATAGTATATAGTGTAACCAACAAGGTTGTCCTTGAGTGCAGAAAGCTCACCCGAGTCTAGCTGGCCTCCAAAAGTGACGGGTCTCCATTCAAAGGAAAAAAAAAAAAAAGTTCTTGTTTCTTCTTTCTTTCAACAATAACGCTACTTCTTTCTTCTTCTCAACCTCTCTCGCTTTTCTTTCCGAACCGGTAACCACTACCAATCCAATATCCATCTATCCTTTAGACTCTGGTTCTCCTTTTTTTATTTCAAAGAATGACAACGATCCTTTCTTTTTTTGCAAAATTGTGTTTTTATTTTATTAGAGACCTATTTTTATTATGAGAGTCAAGTCTCTAATTTCATAGGGACGACCCTGATAACTAAAATAGATATATATCGACTATTAATTTTCTCATGCTTGTGAAAACAACTATTAATTTTTTTTCTTCCACTTTACTAACTACTCATTTGAGACTTCCTATATTTTTTTTTTCTTTAACATTTCCTTAATTTAGTTGAAATAGAAAATAAATTATATTAGCTATAGGGTTGATAAATATATACAAGACAAAATTGTAGCAGTGCTCATTATCTTCTTTTTTTTTGTGCCAAACTAGTAATTTATCTTTAAAAATATTTATTTAGTTGAACCAACTTTCATTTTTTTTCCTTTCTCTACTTATATGAAGAACTTTTGTACATAAACATTGAATGACATATCAATGAATGACATATTATACAGTTTCCCTCTATATAAATATGAGAAATACACAACCAAATTGAATAACTACTGTCAAGTTAACCTCACATACATACATAGTGATGACACAAGCCAATATTGTTAAAGGTATACTTTATTAAGCATTTGATATGTACAAATGTAATTTATTAAGATTCCTGAGCTACGAGACAAATCATCACCCACCCAAAGCCTCTTATCATACGTATTCACTTGTTGCTTGTCTAAGGGGTTAGTTGTTTCACTTTTTGTATTGGATTAGAGTGTCCTGTGATCTATACTAATAATCTTATCTTAATAATATTGCTTATAAAAAGTAGGTGTTCACTTCTAAACTAAACCCATTTTTTTTGTCGGGGTTTGAACCCTAGATCATGCATATATTATATATCGATTATGCCAACTGAGCTAAGCCCACGACGACTTCTAAACTGATTTAAGAGAACATTAATTAAAATCTAAAAGTATTTCGTTTAAATCGATCTAAACAAAAGCTACATGTCAATCCCAAAAAATAAATATAAAATAGCACTAGATATGCCTAAAATAGATGAAGTCAAAGTACATACAGTTCTTTTTTATAAAATTCACTTAGTTCGGTTCCTATTTCAAATGTGTTCTATAAAATCAAACCAAACATTTTAGTAAAAAATAAAATAAAATCAAGCCAAACAAAATTCAACAATATACAAAATTTTGATGATCACTTTTTTTTTTTGTTGTGGAAGATAATCACTTATATTATTATTAGTATGATATGTATTATTATCCTAATGAATAAATCGTTTCTCTAAAGATATGAGCTCATCTGACCTAGACATTCCTCACAATGAAGGATTGAATATGGGAAAAATTTGTGTGGCACGAATGACCTAAACAAAAATTCCTTCGAACATCCCAATAAAGCACTCTCGTGAATCTAAATTTGACGTAAACCTCATTGAATACAAATATGAACACCTTGTAAACTATATATGATAAAAACTTATTGAATAAAGTAAAAAACCTCGTTCAATTCAATGACGTAAAATACATTCACACACATTATGCATAACGTAATATTACTCTGTAAAAAAAAAAACGTAATATTACTCAAATGTTACGTCGGTGTAATTTGATACATCCTCGTATTCAAATATTTACTTGATAAAATATTTTCACGCGGGCACATAGTTTTTCTGATTCCATTTGCCAATATGATCAATGAGATTTCTTTGTGATATAAAACGTGTGCACATTTCCAAAAAGGCTAGTGATTGTTAAAAAGGCCATGGCAGGATACTTTTCAATAAATAGGACAAGTAAAAGAACAAATTAAATAATCCCATACATGCTCTTTCTACTCCTAAAAAAAAATACATGCTCTTTCTTTCAATTTATTAATTTCTTCGCCGCTAAGTAGAGGGACTAAAATGCTACGGGATTGGAGAATAGAGCTTTTTGATGATTTGTCCAAGTATTTTTCTTTTAGCTTTAGAAAAAGTTGAATGGAGGATGAAGAGGAATTTTGAACTTAAAAATATCAAGGGTATATAAAGAGAACAAGGAGTGGAAAAAAAAGTTGATAAAGGATGTATAAAGAGAGGGAGACTGTTACATTGTCACCTAGTCAGTAAGGAACAATGCTTTTTGGATAGATGTGTTTTGGAAGTGAGGACAACTGTTATTCAATGTATGGTTGATACATTAAGATTGTGAAGGAAAAAAAGTGATAGTGCTCAACCTTTAAATTTTTTTAAAGAAAAAAAAGAGTCCGGATCTGCTGACATAAAATGTCAAATTTAACATGCTAATACTTTCAACGATTGTTCGTAAAAAGTGAATTGAATCAATTTAATTGTTAAATCATTTCATATTATGTTGATGATCATATATGCAAAACAAACGATTTAAACATTTATGATATATATTTGAATTGTTTGTTTTGCTTACATTATTATCAAATAAGATCATTTGATAAAATAGTATTTTTTTTTTTTGGTGTGATTTGATGAAATAGTGTATAGTTTTAAAATTCTAAGAATTTTTATAGGCTTGAACTACTTAGCCAAAACTTTATATTCAACGGTTGTGTGAAGAATCATGAGATCATAGTGCTATACATCATACTCATAGGAGAGAAGGAAAACATAAATATATTTATGAGGTAATAGCCCATAAGAAATTATATTGATTTATAAAAGATAATAATTTGTATAAACAACACTCCTATTTATCGAGTTCAACTATATTAATTATTTGAGTAACTAACTTTAACTAATTTCTAATTGTCTAACTAACATTAACAAAATTTAACTATCTTAACAAATTACATTCTAACTCATGAGAAATCATATCTTTATAATTTTGAGTTACATTCTAAACTAATCAAATCTAGCGTAAGTTTGTATTTTTTTCCCATATATTTTGTTTAATAAAGTTAATCATATATGAGACACACCAAACATTTAATATAAGTATATTTTATAACATTCGTTTACCACATTAAAAAAATCTAGCACCTTTTACGCAATTCTGTATTTGGGCAAGAGTAAGGAGCTTTATGGAGCCGGGGTTCTAATTTATGGGACTTAATATTTGTAGGGATAGAGGTATAATTGTTGGAATGTAGGAAAAAAAAATAACATTTTTACTTACACACAAAATATGTCATTAAATATTGTTTTTTCGAAGATAAACATCTGAAAGACATAAATTTTGTTGTCAATTATTCATTGTCTATAGATAAGTGTCTCTTTGTCTATAGGTACGTAAAAGCGTAAAAATCATGTTTAAACCAATACTCTTACATCTCACTATAATTGATGTTGGATTTTTGTCCAATTCTTTTTAAATGTTAAGATTACAACTAAGCCTCTAAATTATCGGGGACGGTCTTGATTTTACATACTCAACCGTGCATTTGTCACATTTGTATGTTGTTATGGAATGCCACACATGAATTGCGTGCATTTGTCACATAAAATAACTATTATTTTGATTACTCTTTCACCCATCACCACTCATTCTCTATGGTTGAGGACTACCCACTTCGTGATTTAGTGCTGATGTTGGTAACCAAGTGTCACATGACAAACACAATGGTAATTTAGAATAAACCCCACTCAATATTTCAATAATTAATGTGGTGTTGCTTGTAAAAAAAAGTGATTGAAAAGTGCCAAACAAAGTAGTTTGTTTTAAAAAATAAACAAAATATATATGTTAACTAATTATTTTTATCATCGGAGATGTGTGCAGTTTTGCTTGTTACCATTGTGTTTAGAATAATATAAAATAAGATTTTCTTTTTAGAATAATCAATAAGAATTTGTGTATAAACATAATTTTAAGTTTTACTTTTTTTTTTAATCAAAAAATGTTTTCCAAAAGTTAAATTCAATTTTTTTAAAAGAAAGCGTAAGGTGTGGTTTGATTTCAAAGAGAAAATGATATTATGGATACTAGCGTCAAGACAGGCATTATGTGTCTGTCTCTCCGCTTTTATTGGTAAAGAATGATAACATAGTATAGTAAAAAATAATGAAGTGAAGAGTGAATTTGAAAGAAAAGATATTACAAAAGAACATATTGTTTTTTTTATATAAGGTCAAAATAATGAATTTTCATAGAGTTCAATGTTGTTTCTTCTTCCGGTGACCGTGGTGAGCTTTGTTTAATCCTCCTCTGTCTTTGCTCCTTTGGGTTGAAGTTGTTTGCTTGGAACAAGGTGGATTAAGTTACTGTTGTGGATTTTGGTGCGTGATTCCGTTGGATTGCTTGTTCGCCGCTCTCTGGTTTGTTGTTTTTGTTTGGTGTTGTTGTGTTTTGTTTGTTCAGAGCTATGTTGGTGGTTGCAGACTTGGCCTTGGTTTGAAACTCATAAGGGTTGTTTGGTTATCATCGATTTGGACTTGTGTTTGGGTTCAAATGAGTTTTCGAGAAACCGTTGTGTTGATGTTCCTTGCTTGATTCTCTGATTTTTTCAGGTCTGTTGAGATCTGCAGGTCTCGATGCATCAGGGCCGACTTCACTCCGGTACAGTCCTCTTGTCTGTTGCAGTCCTTGTGATTGTTTTCGGAGTGTTGCTCGAAAGAGCTTTATACCTGCTGCTTTGTTCAGGGGGTTGCTGGATCGTGGATTTTGTTACCGTGCTGGCGGTCGATCCATACGCCAATATTAAACCCGCTCTTATCCTACTGACACTCTTTCGTCATATTTTTTGTAACTTGGTTTCGAGTCCGTACGCGGGATCGCTGGGTTGCGTCTGTGATGAGAGTTCGTTTTGTTAGGATTGTTTAGGGTAGTTTCTTTTTACGGTTTTATCACGATGTATTCCCTTTTGGGTTATTTCTGGGTCAGGCCCGATGCCCCCTAGCTCTGTACCTTTTTTCTTTTATGTTATTTTATTTCTCTTTTGCTTAAAAAAAAAATGTTGTTTCTATTGTTGTTGATTGTTTCTCTTATTGTTGTGAATTGTTCCTATTTTAATGGAATTTACTTAAAATATCATAAAATAGTTTAAATGGAAAGTTAAGATTGGGAAGAAAAAATCCAGCCCTAAAATTTGGTGTACTCCCTTTATAATTAATATAGATTTATTTTGGGGATGTGCAGGAGTGTGCTTGTTCAATTATGATGTGTTAGTAACAATTTCATATATGAAGAAAACGTGAATGGGCTTCAAGGTGGACGTAGAAGTCCATTTCAATGGAACTCTATATTGAAAATTGCTCTTTAGGCAATTTAGATTGCTATTAGCACCCCAAAACTACTCATTTACCCTAAGCGGCAGTTAACAGTCGTTCACTAGTTTTCCAGCGACAGTTAACTGATGTTGTGCTCTAGTCTGAACGTGGACGACGTCATATTCAGCCCCTAAAATGATCATTAGGATGTGCAGGCCTTCTAGGAGATATGTTGGTACTCGAGTTGGTTTATGTACGACCAAGGGAAGTTGTAATGCAACTTGCTAGAGCAGGTGAAGAGGCAGTACGAGCATGGTGTAGGACATTCCCATGTAGTTCAGGCTTTTTTGGATTTCTTGCTGCACGTCATACTTGAGGTTTCTGATGGTGGAAGATCCTTAGAAGCACACACTGGGATACGTGACCTGGTTTTATCTGGTATCTCAACAGAAGGTATTGCCACCTATCGGAGGAGAACCTCTTAGGCCGGCTAATGAAGAGCTAATAACATGCTTGTGATATTGATGATCATCAGAAGTTGCATAAACTTGGTGGATGAGGGGTTACATGATGGTCAAACATAAGAAGACTTGCTTGATGTTTTGTTGATGATTAGGATTGAGATGCGCCCAACCACTACATATACGATTACCAGAAGGAGGAGGCAGTTGTGAATGATGAATTTGTTTCCGATAATTATTTGTGTATGATTATGTCAAAATGAGTTTCTCCCTCTATAACTGGTAGGAACGGAAGATAACTTCTGTAGGCGTCAACTTTAGTTGAATTGGATTTATTTTCAGCAGTTTAGGATGCCTGAGAGCAAATCAGACTGCCTAAATAGCAATTTTCTACATTTTACTTGGACTTTTGTTTAAAAATTTAAGCCCATGGGCACAGTTGAACACAGAGGTTGGAAAAATTACATCTCACTCCTGTAGTTAGTTCCTACGCCACCCCAACAAATTTTATTAATTTCTATTTTGGCCTCCATATATTTCTCAATAAATATTTGGGACAGAAAAAATATTGGAAACTTAAAAAAAAAAAAAATTCTGATTTTTTTCACTTTTAAGACAGTGGAAAAAAATATTGGAAACTTTTAAAAATTAAAAATGAAGATAAATGATGAAAGTGTTGCCTGGAAAAGGAAAAAATAAAAGGACGAATTGTGTAGTTGCCTAATTTTTTTGGCATCACATTATTAGAACCATATAATTGGCCTGTTAATTTTTCTCCATCAATTTTCCTTAATTTTTAAATATTATTACTAGTACGAATATATGTGGCCAAGCTCTAGTTTTCTTTACGTGATTAGACAAGAACATAATTACGTATGTGAATTCACTCGACAAATGAATTCACATTTCACGCATGTAGTTTATCAATGATCATTACATTGAGATCGAATCATCTAGGTTTCAATTTTAATTTAAAAACACGAAGTACCTATTTTAATTAAATTCTAAATCTAAAATCTCAATCAAACAACCATCGACATGATTAACATAGTTTGATAACTATAGCAAATTCAAAAAGATTTCAAGTTCGTAATCGACCTTCAAGTGTTATCACATACTTCCTTGGCAACTTAAGAATAGATGGAGAAATTGTTTGAAACCAATTAGTAACATGTCTTTTTTTTTGACACACATTTATTGCAAAGGAAATCATCGTGCACACAGAATTATCAATCTTGACATCCATCATGTGCAAAGTAACTAACAAGGTTTTTCTCTTCATCATTTAAATGACCAACAAGAATACGACCTTCCAACTTTAGCTCCATTGGATGGTTGTGTGCCTCATACACAACACCGAGACTCCATTGCTTGCCTACCAACATAGTCAACATCGCTTGTATCTCTCCGACAGCCGCCGTAGCCGCTGCCGTGATTCATTCTCTCATTTCATCTTATCTGCGATATTTTGGAACAGGTGAGTAGCAAATTTCCCAGCCAACACTATTTTCATATTCTCAATTCCGCATTGCATCTCTTTCATTCTATGTTCGTTTGCTTTAACTAATAATTATATCATTTTTCCTTAATCATGCTTGTGGAAGAAAGAAATTGTCGTCACTAGCGTCAAGACTAGAACTATTGTATTCGTGTTTACTTGTATATTTATGGCATGTTCTCAATATTTTAGAATATACCACAAGTTTAACTAATATTGTTCCGGTTGTAGTTAAATTATTATTTTTTGGTCAAATTGGCTAGTGGCTGGAATTTCACACAGGGACACAGAGTTCGAATCCAACCCCTGCATATTGCACTGCATTGTCCCCTACCAACTCAGCTATGCTAACGGGGACAATTCTATTATAATGATATTGTTACAATAGTTTGAATGAAGGGTACAATTCTTTATATATTGTTGTAGATTTTATTTGTTGTCCCTTCTATCTAATCTGTTAAAACTACATGCTAACAAAAAACCTAAAGTTCCCTTCTTTAACAAGTTTCCCAATGTTCAATGATACTTTTAAACATTTTTCTTAGGAAAAAAATAGCGCTTTAATTTATCTTTTAACAATTAAAAGCCTAAAACAACAAAATTTAGAACTTCAATTGAAATAAATAAACAATGTAGGGGCTGCCGAGCAGGCAGCCAGAATCAGTGAGAAAGTCATCTGTCTAGTCTAGGTTTGGATTTTCCTTCCCCTCTCTTCCTCCTGTTGTACTTCGCAACACGATTGATGCAAATGTTTGTTTGTTTTATTGATTGCAGGTTCGGATAAGAAACAGTTAAGTATGCCGCATCAAACCCGACCCATGACTGCAATCGTGCTGTTTACAACATTAAATGCAGTTTTGTGTGCAACCATCACTCCAGTCTATGATTTTGTTTGCTTTCTTCCTTACTGGGAAAGAAGGGTCAGTCACTCACCCACATTTCTCTTTTTTTCCCAAGTTCATCATCATTATTGTTGTTGTTGTTATAGTAAATAGAATAGATCTTTCTACCAAAAACAGGAAAGAGAGTAGATCATATGGAGTATAGCCAAATCGCTAGAGGCAGATAATTTTGTAGTAAAAATATTAGTAAAGACCTAGATATTAGCGAGTTAGATAGAACATTATGGCGTCGTTGGATCCATGTAGCTGGCACTAGTTAGTGGGATTAAACATGGTTCTTGTTGTTGGTGTTAGGGAATTAACTATTAAGGACTGTCGAATTGAGAATATATGCATTTCCTGATCATATAATAACATTTATAGTTAATATGGCTTTTTGATCCAGAATTGGCCAATTCTATGTGATATATTATTGGATGCTTTGTATGTGGCATGTTTTACTACCACTTGAAGAGAAGTAAATAAGCTTTGCTTTCTCCTTCAATTGCCATCTGATTTTGAAATATGCATTATTAATTAGGATCGATTAACTTAACTGTTTGAGGATCATATTGCAGTTTACAGAACTGTGAACCAAAGCCATGTAATCTTATGCTATATAAATGTAAAATTCAATGAAGATAAGATAGTTGAAAAATGCAGCTCGGTCATTGTAGAGAGTAATAACTTATAAGAATAGTGCTAAATAATACTTCCCTTAACCTGGCTGGTTCCAGTAGTTGGTAATTTTTCAGGAGAATTTGTCTAGATCCCTTTCCACAAAATAAAAATAAAAAATAAGAATAGAAAAGAAAAATGCAAATTGATTGAATTTGTAGCAATATTTGTAACATATATTCTCCATGTGGCCTATGCAAGATAAGCATTGTTCTGTTAGATGTATGGAAATGGGCTTGCTGATGACTAGTTTTACAACTATACGCAACTGATTTGTTCATTAGTCTGTTTGACGGATTCTTTACATAATCTAATTTACAGAGGGAGAGACGTCGTCAGGAACGTGAAGCTTCTAACCGTGTTTTAATTGTCTTTTTTTCCTCTCATAATGTCAAAATAATCACATAATTGTCATTTATTTATCTGTGATTGGATTCGAAGATAAACAGCCAACAGTAGGAAAACAAAGGAGGGGTAAAGCTGGTAGACAGACTCACGTTCGATCGCAGCAAGTAGCAAAACCATAACTTGATATGTATATTTATGTAACTTGTGGATTGTATTGTTTCTTATGTTCCTGCTTGTGGAATCCATGTTCAATCCATCAATATATATGTATGTAAATATTGAACGTAACTTGTGGATCAATTTGTTTCCTCGTTTACATGTTTTTTTCCTTGACTAGATTCAATCTCCTTGTTGAAGTATGTTGGTCACCTCTGATTTTTGACCTCCACAACTACATACACTCTGCTTCCTTTCTTTTATTTTTTATTTTTTAATTTTTGAATGATTTGTCTTACAATATCCTTTACAATAAAGCAATGGTTTTTAAGCTTCAATTTGTATTTTGTCAAAATTCTCTGTTAATTTTTAAGACATGGAATGGATGGATCAGAGTTCAATTTAGTTATAATTATAACAAGGGAGTCACATGAAGCCAACAACTATAAAATCAAGGCAACGTAACTATGTATGTATGTACAAGTTAGTTGAATAATGAATTTATAAAAACAGTTGTTAAAAAGGTTTGAAACTAATTTTTATTTTGAGACAAGTTTTATCTCAACTTCAAATTAAAACCTACTATTTAGACAAAAACAATTATCTTCAAAAGCATCCAAAATAACATGTCAACATCAATTTTATAATCCTAGAATCACTTTTACCTCTCACATAGTGAATATACATAAGAATTCAATTTTTTTCTCGTCACAAATAACCCTAAATGTTGTTAAACAACATTTCTATATTTTATACCTCTAACTTTTGGAATAACATAAAGAACTATAACCCTATTATTCTCTAAAGATATGTATATTGAGATTGGTTCCAAATTTATTTTTGCTTGCATTGATCACATGATCATATCTAAAACCAGACAATGATGGACTTATATCCAAATTGGGTACTGTTTATAAACATTTGAAATTAGGAGAATCATATCATATATGTATTTCCATGGAATGAATGTTATTGAAATTAAGTTGATACAAAGTTTGGACACCAAAGTTAGGTGCATGAACTAATTTGATGAGTAGGTTTTATCTCTAAACTTTGATAATTGACAAATTAAAACTCAATTTTGTTAATCATATTGCTGTGTTCATATCTAGTTATATCGGCAATTCCCAAATTGATTTGATAGAAACACTAGCTCTATAGTAAACTTACGATATACTTTCTAGAATATGGACACATGCATGATATTGATCGCACGTACTTTTTGTTCCATCTATTTGGACTTTTATTGTCTTAATACTATTATTATTTTAGATAGAGCAAATACAACCTTAACACGTTGCTTCCTTAATCTCCATCTATAATCAATGAAAGTAACTACCAAAGCAAATAAAGTCCAAATCCGATATAATTACATCTCCAACATAATAAAGTTCACAGTTCCTAGCACTTTTGCTTGATCATACATGAGTTAGTAAAATCAAATATAAACTTGAGTTGGTAAATGGAAATTTATTAATTAAGAATATGTAGTGGAGAAATATATCATATATTAATTCAATTATTAAAAAAGTCTCCAAAACGGATAACATAATTAATTGTCTCACTCTGATGTTCAGGTCATTTCATCGCATATTTTTTGTGAAGACAATAGGTGCGCAGACAAGCTTGCTAACTATGGTCACTCTATTCAAGGTTCTTGGTGGTCAACTAACTTACCCAATTTTCTTAGGGATGCCTTTTTTAGGGACCATTTTGGATTGCAGACGTATCGTCTTCCTTAGGTTTTCTTTTCTTTTGCTTTGAGGGTCAGACCTAGTCTCCCCCTTTTTTTTACAAACTTTTCTACTTTTTTTATTAATATTTATTTTATGAGGTTGGCGGCAGAGGATAAAAGTTCCTCAAAGATGCCAACCTAGTTAGGATGTCTGTGGTTCTACCGTATATCCTCCTCTTGATTCAGCCAAAAAAACTTATAAAAAAAGTCATAAATTCAACTTTTAGTCAATATACTTATCATGTAGAAAATCTGTTATTTAAATAATTAACATATTAAAAATATATTTAACTGTCATAAATTATATTATAGGTCAGAACCACCTTTCCACGTTAGAGTTTCTTCTCCCAATTATCAATAAGCACCTAAATCTATAAGAATTCTAATAATGAAACCTTTTTCCTATTCTTAGCAATAGCATAGCATCCCACTCTTATGGAAATGGCCATGTTCTTTGCTGGAATCAGAAGCCATAAGACCAACTATTTCTCCACTATAGGTGAACTTTTTCTTGATGTAATTATATTTGATAAAGTCCTCTTTATAATAAATCCTTTTCCATCCAAATTAACCAACTCATATATTACTTCTACAATTCTATATAGTTTTCAATATCAATCTTTCCACAAACTCTTTCAAAGATTGTTCCATCCGCATTGAAATTTAGCAAAGTGTGTGACAAATATCCATCCAACAAAAAAAAAGGTAAGGGAAATTTAGCAAGGTGTGTCCTCAATTTTCATTATTATAGTTACATTTACTCTCACTTTGATTATGCATTGTTAATTTTGTTTTTTACTTTCATGGATATATATGTTCCCCTATGTTTATAACTTTACATGTGGAACTTTTGATGGAGACAAAGGAAATATTTACGGATCTTTTTATTGAAATTTATTAAGTGATGACTACCAAGTGTGACTATTTCTGAAAAGTTATTGGAACATATGCATTTGAAGGAAAAGTAGGAATCTCTTTATCCAGATTTAGATTGGGTTATTTTTACGAATAATTAGGCATTAACATTAGCTAGAATTTTAGTGTCGGTCCAACATTTACCGAGGTCTATATCAAAATTTTGTGTAAGAATATTTAAAAACTAATACTAGTATTTTATAAAAGAAAGTTATATTTTACCTTCTTTTTTTAAGGTAGTTATATTTTTCTTTTAGTATGTATATATATTTTTATTTTGTAAGCACTACAAGAAACTTGACCTCTAGTGACGGGCAAAAACCGTCACTAAAGGCTATTTTCCGTAGGTATATATGGCCAAAACTTTCACCCACGGCCATATTGGCCGTGCACTATACTTAGCAAGTTGCAACGGATTTTTTTTCTGTAAGTGCATGTTTTACCTACGGACAGTACCTTTATCTACGGACGGGTTGTGTGTCTGTACAAGATTTTTCTACAGACTAGTATTTTTACCTACAGCGTCTCTGGCCGTGGGTAAAAATCAATCCCACAAATTTTTTTTATTTATAAAATGTCCCCCTTTTTTTTTAAAAACGTGAAACCCCCAAATATTTTTTGAAGTATTATTTATTGTTGTTGCACTGTATTATATTTTTCTCCATCATACAAACTGGTTAATAACTATAAAAACATTTATATTTCATAAAAAAAAATTGGTGGATTAATATTCTCAAGGTATTATTCACCAATCATCATATAAACTAAAATCAACACCAGAATATATTCTCAAGGTATTATTCACCAATGTGGACAAATCATATAACTAAAGACAACACCAAAATACACAAAATGAGTTTTACTACTTATAAGATGCAGAAACTGACAGACACAGTTTTTATATGGTTCTACCCTATCAAGAACAATCATATACTTTTCTTCACATCATGTTCCGCCAAAACCAGATCATCTTCCTCTTCTCCATCAATGCACCTTAAAATAAGACCAAAAACAATTAACAGTTAGAGAGATGGATACGTTGTCATGCAATAAGTTGCCAAATTATCAGCCCTCGTATTAAAAATATTAAAAAATCAAAATAACATAGAACAAGTGCGATATATTCAATGGACATACCAGTCTGAATCAATTGACAAATCACAAGGTTCAAAAACTTGTCAACTCAAAATGTAACTAATTATCTCTGGCTATGACTTTCTTTCTCTTAGAGTATATCCAACCAAATCCTAGGTGACTGGGCTTATTATTGTTCAAGTCCAATGGCTAGTCCATGCTTGTTCTATTTCATTGCTCACATCATATTCATCTTCCTGTTCTCTATCTATGACACCTCAAACACCTACCATCAATCTTTTACCCTGCCAAATTCAACATGCACGTTACGTCCGTGCATGTGCGCATGTGCAAACACACAAAGTCATCTGCCAAGTGATAAACTTATCTTGCACAGACATCTTTACCAAACTCGCAGTCACATAAGTTTTAATTCATGACAAAGAAGAAGGAAAAAAGTTGCAGCTAGCACATAATTAGTGAACGCACATTTACCCTCATTGAAAGAGAATACCTTAAAAGTGCAGTGAACCAGTGCCACTTGTAGTTTGTTGATTATTACCAATAGAACCATTTGGAGCACTTGCAACATCAGGTACCTAAGTGAAAAAAAGTGTATTTTATTTTCTTGAAAAACATTCTTGAAGTTGAAAAATAAGATTTATTACCTCTTGAGCTACAGCCTGTAAGACAGCATTAATTTGTGGATCATCAGAAAATCGCATTTGAAGCACAGCAACAAGATTTCCAAATACACTTTCTACTTTTTGAAGTCTATCTTCTGAATTAGTGCGTTGAGATGAAATATTTGAACTAGCATGTCGTGGAAGTTTGCCAACCTTAACCTACAAACAGAATAGCACTCCACACCCCTTAATAGAAAACGCAAATGATGTCTGCTAGAGAAATCTATTGAGTAAGATGGAACTCAATAGATTTCACATAAGGCAACTATTGTTGAATTTTTCACATAAAGTGACACGTGAACGACGCTGGCTTAACAACTTCAATGAACCCTTTGACCCTTGTAGATGGGGGGAGCAAGATGACCAGCAACACCTCACAAGCAATATCAGCACATTGAGGGGCTCTGGCTAGGTTGGCATTTTCAGCCATTTGCAATGACTTTCAGACGATGATCCATAAAATGATATGTGATAACATATTCAATGGACATGGCAGAGAAATTAGAACTTTACCACGAAGTTAGTTGTTTAGTCACACACAGTGGAACTTTCAAATTAATCTAATTCATGGAGAGAGATCTAAGAGGTGCTAAAATTCAGTTATCATGATGTTATCACAATTCTCAATTATCCTAGTGTTAACACAATTCTACCAAAATCCAATTCAAAAACACATGCACATAAACTGATTTCAAAATTCTACCAAAATCAAGTTCAAAAACACATACAAATAATCTGATTTCAAAATTTTTCCCAAAATCCAGTTCAAAAATACACGTACATAAACTGATTCCGAAATTCTACCAAAATCCAGTTCAAAAACACATACACATGAACTGATATCAAAATTTTCCCAAAATCTAGTTCAAAAACACATCAACGTATACTAATTTCAAGAATAACAACACTATACCTAATTACCACATTCATATCAAAAATTAAAACAAAGAGAACGAAAATTACTCACAGCGATTGAAAATGATCCAGAGCGAGTTCGAAGATCGGCGGTCCGGCGGTCGATGAAGGCGACGATTGAGATCGATACAGTTTGAACAAAATCGATACAGATTGAGATCGATTTAGTTTGTGAGCTTGAGAACGATTAAGAGCAAAATCGATTTGAAGATCTCTAAATCGATTTGAACAAAAGATGAACAACAAAATCGATTTGAAATCGATACAGTAGGGAATCGATTCAGAGCTTGTTTGAGAAGATTGTTGAGGTGAGATTGATGAGGTTTGAGATCAATGGAGTTTGTGAGGTTTGAGATCAATGGAGTTTGAGATTTGAGATAGATGAAGAAGAAGCGATTTTGAGTTTGTGAGATTTGAGATTGATGAGCGTGTGTGAATGGTACGTGTTTGTGAAAAAAAAATTCCACTCTATTTGGAAGAAATATAACAATAATAATTATATAATAATATAATAGAAATAATAGAATAAATAAAATGGTTTTAGTGACAGTTTTTCATATGTCCGTTGGTAAAAACTACCCCGCTTTAGAAAATGGCTGTAGGGACAGGGCCCTTTTCTTGTAGTGAAGGCATGAATATTATACTGATGTAAACTCTTGCTGTATTATGCACAATAGTGGAATCAACAGTAGTTTTTTGTATTTTTCTTAAATTAAGGTCATAGATTTTAATGGTACGTCAGTGATATGGACAATGGTGGATCCATGATCTTGGATTCTTGGTTATTATATCTTGGTTGCCTTGATTGCCTCTTCAGTTAGGTTTGTTACATTTTGGCTATAATTCTTGGAAAACTGCTCTTCTCCCAACAAAAAAGATTCACTCTCATATAAACTGATCAAAGTACCCTCCACGTGAGTTAACTCATGTTCGGTAAGTTGAAGTATAACCTACACGAGTTAATTCACGTTGGGTTATAACCTACATGAGTTAATTCACGCTGGGTTATAACCTTAGTGAGTTAACTCATATGCGATGCGCCAATGTAGCGAACGTGACTTAAGTTGTATTGGGTATAACACCTGCATTAGTTAATTTACGTGGAGGTATTTTGATCAGTTTGTATGAAAGTGAGCGTTTTTATTGGGAGAAGAGCAATTTTCTAATTCTTGGCTTTTGAACTATTGAACTATTTTGTTTTTGGGTGATGGCTAGAATGGTTCCATTTATTGTTGAGACCATGATGGGGAAATTAATATGATCCATAGCTATAATGATAATGGCCAAGATTATTTAAGGGATACCTATACTAGTCAAGTAAATTAGCAAAAATCATATATTTTCAATTCAACCCCTATATATAGATAGGACCACCATAATCAATCATACACAATTAGGGCACCGAGCTAAACGTCACTTGTTTTTGGTCCTTTATACCATTTCTCTATATGTACTTAGTTTATTGATGTCTTCTCTTTGTGCTCAATATATTTAAATATTTGGAAACTAAAAAAACTACTATGCATTCCAAACTCAGGGACGGAGATTTTTGGAGCACCAAAGTTAGCTAGAATTTGTTAATAATCCATGAGCTTTATACACATATCATTATTTTACTCATTTTTATCCATTCGTTAATGGGTAAATATACAAAATATATCATTTTTCTCCTTTTATTCCGAGAGCCCCAAGGACTTTCAATTGAGGTGGGGACATATGCAGATGTGGGGATAAATAAATGGGAACTTCTACGGTACACCTCATAAATTGAGGTGTACCGGTACTCCTGCTTCAAATATTTATAATTTAACGATTATTTTATGAAATAAAGAGTTATTTATCAATATTTATATTTTATAAGACATCGTTTTATAAGAATAGACATCATTTCATTGGGTATAAGAATCATATTAAATTTTTAACATTTTCTCATAAAAAATAATAAATATTCTTTGTTATATGTAACAAAAATTCAAAAAATGTAAATTTTATTTCGTCGACACTTTCGGTAACTAAGATCTAATTATTGTAATTGTTAATGATAGAAAACAATTTTTTTTCTTCGAAAAAACAACTCGTTTCAATATGAATTTGATGATTTGGTGTACCGATACACTCAAATTTTTGAGTGTACCATAGAATTTGCCTAAATATATAGATACTCCTACTCGTTCCCACAAAAAAATTACTCATTTTTTTTAGGCAATTAATTTTATTTATATTTTATAATATTTTTTTTCAATGTAATTTTGTCCAATAAATATGATTTTTTTTTAATTATTATCATATAAGTCTTTGTTTCCTAAAAAACAGTTAGTAGAGACAATACACTATAATATGCAGATGTTGAAGTTCAAACTTAGACACCCCAATTATTCATCTTAAAAATGAATTTTAATCACTGAATTACTTGACTATAAGAAATTATTATCATATAATTTTTTCTTTTTCTTTTTTATATAAGTTGATAGGGGTGGTCGATCCACCCCATTTGAATATCTACTAGGACACGGTATTAATTTTTTATTTTTTATTTTTTTTAGATTCATTTCATTTGAGGTCATCCTATTCAAACTTTTAATCAATACAAATTAAGAAAACATAGAAATTCCTTCAAAAAAAAAAAAAAGAAAACATAGAAATTGATTTATGGAGTTGAATATATATTTCATGTCTATAAAATAGGAAAAGTATTTTAGCATATCTATATAAAAAAATATTATAATTAGCATCCCTATATATAACGAAAAATAGTGTGGTTTTATAACACATAGTTTTCGTATTTGTTTAGAGACTGCAAAATTAAACTAAGTTTTATAAATTTTATGAAGATCAAAGATGTATATTCAACCTTAATTAGTTTGATTGTCACAATGCACGGATTTTACTTTTTTGAAAGAAAATGCCTTTGACCATAAAATGAAGCTAAATTCATACATAATAACAAGTTTTTTTTATTGTTAAATATAAAAGAAAATGTGACAATTTTAATTTCACAAAATAACTAAGGCAGATGACATACTTCTACAATCAAAGAAATACAGAAAGTTAACTCCAAAAATACGTTTGGTGGTGTAGGTTTGGACTTAAAGAGTATGCTCCTTTTAAGTCCTAGTTTTGAATTTTTAAAAAGTCAACAATTTTGCACCCAAAGAAAGTCAACAATTTGTATATTTACAATTTTCTAGTGATTAAAACATAGAAAAAAATCAAAAGTTTTTATTTTTATTTTTCATATTCACAAAGACTAAAAGATAAAAAAAAATCCAGGGGCTAAAATAAAAAACTCTTGGTTTTTGTAGATATCATTTGCATATTTTGGCAAAATTTCATTTGTCGTCGCTTACCTTAACTTTTGATAACGATTGCATCATTTATTTTTTCTTACATCAGTTATCTGTTTGGTCCATTTGCTATGAATCTTAATAAAACCAAATTTAAAATTCATATGAAAATATGAGTGAAGGACCATATATTTCACATAGATCCATGTTTTTTCTTAGTAATTTTGTCGTCTGAGTGTGGTGTTGTGTTGTTCGTGATCTTGTGCAACATTATTTAATTTCTCGTCTTGTTGCGGTGTTCATTTGGTTCTAATCGAAATATCGATTATTCAATAAATGATTTGAACATCAACGTTGTAGATCCGGATGCATGAATATTCCAGTCACTTTAATTGTATCATATTATTTATAGACATTTTGTCGTTGTACGCTATTAACTTAAATGTTGTAAGTTTATTTGCAAAATTATCATCTACGTTTTTAGCGATGTTGAATGACGTAATCAATCAATGAATAAATATTGTTTTAATTTTTTTAAAAAAAAGTTAAAGGACGACAAAAATAATTTTTTCACATATTTAAATCAAATAAATAAAAAAGAAACAGATAATGATGCACTGTACATTACTTATATTGATTTCCTAGACATATTTATAAAGAGGGAAAAAAGATAAACACCTTTGACCTGAAAATAGATTTCACCATAAAAGGATAAATAATAAATTTATTATATTTACGAAATTAATAACATTAAATAAGGTCTCTGCTTCAAAGTTTGTGCATTCTGGTCCTTTTCTTTTATCTCTATCACCTTTTTTCTTCACTTTCTCTCTATCAATTTCTCACACTTTCTCTGCAGAACAAAAATTTCCAACATGGTTGTGACAGCCAAATTAGCTCGTAACGTTGTTGGTGCCATAGGTTTGTGTTTCACTTTCATCTCAATGTTTTTTTACTATACTTTTCATATTAGTTTTTGCATGAAAATTGAAAAAAAATTATAATAAAATTAAAACAATACTCCAACGTGTATAGTTTGATTCATTTCACATAAAATGTTGTTATTATGTTATTAGAGTAATAATTTTTGCTCTATTTTTTTGTTGTTGCAGGCAATGTCATCTCTTTTGGCTTGTTTTTCTCACCAGCGTAAACTTCTTTCTCTGTTTTTCATCCATATTTCATTTTGGTGAACACTCTAGTGTCCACTTTCGTTAGATATATACACATCATTCAATATTATGTCGTAATTTTATTTTAATTTTTCTTAAATATATTTAAATGTGAAATGATTTTGTTTGTGGTGATACCTAACCAAATTTGATATCTAAAAATTTGCGTTTCATCTTTCTTTTTATGAGAAATAATACTTTAATCGATGAGTTTGTAAGATCTATTTCAATCGACAATGGTTAAGGCTGAATATTTTTGTGGTTATTCGTTTTAGATTTGGAAATTCTCTTGTTGCATGTGTGAATTTTTGAAGTGGTGTTTGCCTCCTCCGATGATGAAAAATATATTCATCAATAAAATTAAGCTGTTTTCGTTAAAGGATTAATTGATATCAGTTAAGGTCAAATTGACCCAAAATACTTTTGGTATTTTAATTAATGTTTTCAAGAATATTGTGATTTTTGATTAACTTCTACATGGTGAAATATGATTGAATGACCATAAAATTATACTCCATTAGATTGAAATAATTTTGATATAAGTTTTATATTTTCTACTTTTTATTTTAATATTTTTTTTGTTTTCAATTTTTAGTGATTTACTATTTATTTAAATGGATCACATGAACTCTTATATATTAAATATATTATCTTTATTATTACTTTATATTTTTTATAAGAATTAAATTAAAATTTTGACTGGAAATTTGTCTAATATAATACAACTAAACGTGTTTCTTAATTCATACAATTTATTGTAATAATTTGCACAATTTCAGAAGTTTCATCTTCACCATCATTGAGTCAAAAAAATCTTCACCATCCAAATATCTTTTATTTTAAAGTATACAGTATTATTTTTAGAAAATACATATTTAATTTTTTTTTGTAAAAACGTCAACATATTTAGCAGTTATCCGACAAAATTTAAAACCCACAAACAAATTTTCCATTTCCTACCATTTAATAAAAGAACTATTCAAAATTGTTTAAACCCCTTCTATGATAGGTATTCTCATAGAAGTCCCACATCGAGTAGATCAAAATGTTTGATGTGGTACTTAAGCCATGAGGTTCTCCTATCTATTGGATTGGTCTTTTGGGTTGGGCTCTTCTCATGAGATTAAGTCCTAACAATTGGTGCTCTCGTTGAGGGCTGCCTATAGACTGGACTAAGGTGTTCCACCGAATACTAATAGGTGAGTGAAGCCGCAAAATAGAAAAGGGCTACCATTGAGGTAGTACCGATAGAGTGAAAGCCGCCTTGGACGTCGGCCCTAAAAGGATGTGACAATGTTAGGAGTCTCACATCGAGTAGATCAAAATACTTGATGTGGTACTTAAGCCAAGAGGTTCTCCCACTTATTGGACTAGTCTTTTAGGTTGGCCTCTCCTCATGACCTTAAGTCCTAACATATTTACATTTACTATTCACGTCGAAGAAGATTACCTCTAAAAAGAGAACCTATATGAAATAAAAAAATATTAGTCAACAAAATGCTTTAGGAGGAAATTTATCATTTGTATAAAAAAAATTCTAGACTTATTTTACTGATTTATGATTTGCTATCAAAATCGAATTATTAAAATGATTATATATAATTTAATATTCTATCTCACTCTTTTTTATGAAATTGCAAAAACTATTAAAAACAAGAAAGATATTGATTAGAAACTAGAAAGATATTGATTGATACCTTATCTCTTTATACTAATAAAGCACATCAAACAACATAATTTTCATGAAAAATAGCATATATTTTAAAATTGGTTGGTCATATACGAATCTTTTTATTGTGAACTTATGAACGTACTAGTAGTAGTAGTAGGAATACAAAAGAAACTGCACACGTGATTTGTAACGTACTTTATCCATTTGTCTAGGATTCTCTCTTTACATGTGTCATGTGTGTCTATAGTATGAATTCAATCTTCGTTTATTTATTGGCTTGTAAATAAAATTGAGAAATAGATGGATGGATCAATCCATCAAATATTTACTAAGAAAGAAGATTAATAGGATGCATATATAATGAATAAATATGTGTAAATGTAGACCAAGTGGTTGAGATTAAGAGGTTAATGAACTCAATCAAAAGATGAATCGTTTGGGAGAAGCTGAGTTTCATTTCTGGGTTGAACGGTTTTTGACTATACTCTACTTATCTCGTAATTGAATTTCGAATTATTAAAACCGAGAGGTTAAAAAGAATGTATAAACATAGTATATGATTGTCACTTCTAGTGCATGTTTAGATTTACCATGAATGAATTTGACAAAATTATAGTGTTTCTGTGATCTTCTCAAACACACCTTAGTTTTATTTGTAAAATGAATGGTTTAATATGAATGTATTGCAGTCCAACTTTCTATGGAATTATAAAGAAGAAGTCTGTGGAAGAGTTCAAACCAGATCCATACTTAGCAACATTGTTGAATTGTGCTTTTTGGGTGTTTTATGGAATGCCTTTTGTGCACCCAAACAGCACTTTAGTTCTCTCTATCAATAGTGTTGGAATTCTCTTTGAGGTTGTCTATCTTACCATCTTTTTTATCTATGCCACCAAAAGTGGACGTGTAAGTGTACATTCTTTCCCTTCTAGTTACATCATTGATTGATTCAATAGAACATATGATTCATAGTCAAATGATTAAATGGATTGAAAGTAGGATCAATTTTTATTTGGGCAGAATCCCAAATCAAAATTATTTAGGTATATATACACACAAATGAAAATTATTTAGGTATATACCACAATTTTGCATGTGATTGACTATTGTAGGTGTAGAAAAAATTGAGTGTCCATAAACATTTTTGTTCCTATATTATGTAACTTATTTATGAAACACGGACACTCCTTGAATTAGGCGTATTCTGGTGTCCGACACCGACACTTATAATTACACTGAAATATGTGATTTTTTTAAATTATCGCGGTGTTGACATGTTTGTGTCCATGTCATGTTTAATGTCCGTGTCTATATTTGTGCTTTATATTAACTCATCATTCTCTCTTCTCATTAATTTCAGAAAAAGTTGCTGCTTTATCTTCTCATCGAGGCTATTTTCTTTGCTGTCATTGTTCTAATAACAATGTTGGCACTTCATGGCACTAAAAAAAGATCGTTAATTGTTGGTGTTCTATGTGATGTCTTCAATGTCATGATGTATGCATCTCCTCTTACAATCATGGTAAGTCTCAATTAATTCCATGATCATTTAAATTTGTATATTGTAAAATTGTGTCATCCAATTTTAATTTTATATATCTCTTCTTGATGTATATAATGAACAGGCCAAGGTTATAAAAACCAAGAGTGTGAAATACATGCCATTTTGGCTCTCTCTAACCAACTTCCTCAATGGTTTGTGCTGGACAACATATGCTCTCATCCACCCATTGGATATTTATGTCTTGGTAATTAATTTATTATAAGCTAGATGTTTATCATTATCTTTGTTTTCCCCTTTATTGCATATACTACTAAAAAATTGATGGACGGTCAATATAATCCTAAAGGCTTTAGAGTCCTCTAGAAAAGCTCAGACACCCTCTAGAAGGGCTCCTGAGGATTAGGCCGGCGCTGCCTTAAACCAGATTCTAGAAGCATCTAGAAGCGGGTAAAAAGACCTAAAGCCCAACTTGCTTGAGGCTTAGGTCACGCTAAAACAAGTCCACAAAGGGCTATAAACACCCCACTTGAGATCATTCTTAAGGTATCACGCAAACAGTCTAAACCCTAGATTCTATTGTATTTACTGCAAGTACAATTGAATTATCAATGAGACTTAGCTAACATTGACTATTTTAAAAATAAATAAGGTCGAAAAGCTCATTTAACTAAACATGTCAGACTACATGCCATCAAAATGGTCGTGTAGATTTGTCAGGTCGGCCTACTTAAATAAATATAAATAATATGTTTTTAAACTTTTGTGCATTATATTCTTGTAGGTAAGCAATGGTATTGGAGTGGTTTCTGGAATTGTTCAGCTCATACTATATGCTTGCTATTTCTCTCGCAAAGGTGAAGAGGATGATGATGGTGATGGTGATTTTGAGTTGAAACCAACTGGAGTTCGTGATATCTCTTCAAATGGAAGAGCTACAGCATGATGATGAATTACCCTATAACATCATAGCTTTATTTCTTTTCTGTATTATGTTTTTACATCTTTTTGCAATATACTTTGGTATGTCCTTTCATTTTCAATCATTTGACAAACTTATCAACTATTTACAATGGTAAAATTACTTATAAGAAAATTTTCAACATAGAGTGAGTTTGATTGGCAAAGTAAAGATACTACATGGATCGGCAGATATAATGCGCGGTTCCAAAGAACCACCTCCGTTAAGGAAATGGTGGCTTGAACCACTGCGGACTGCGGTTAGCCCTTTCAACCGTTGAAGTTAGCCTTTTTTTGGTCAAGAGCCCTTTTTATATAGTGAGAGAGGGTCCCTTTCCTTTTACTCTTGAAAGCAAAATTAATGAATGAAATATCTCTTTAATTGTCTCGACACATTTTGTTGTTGGGTTTGTAGACGAAAAACTCACACCCACAACTACGATGGTTGAGTTCAAACCCGATGAAAATATCTAACGTCTTGACACTGAATTTAAACCTAATTAAAAAAGATGGTAAAATCACAAATTACTCAGAATGAATCCCAAAGTTTTTCAACAACGTTGCAAGTAGAGACATGGTCGAGACATAAATCTTGACATACATATAGGTATGAAAATGATCCCAAATCCAACCTTATATGGATGCATATTTTAGTTGGTTGATGTAACATGTAATATTATTTATTTATATGAAATGTTAGTTAAGAGGGTTTTTTTTTTTTTTTAACTTATTTAGCAACGTCGATTGAGTTTAATGGAAGAAGTTAGATTTCTATAACATGATGAACCGAGTTTGAATCATGATTGAAAGAGATTCTCATATTTAGTTTATGACACGTCTCGAATATGATTACTTCAAGTAGAGTGAAATGGTAAGAGCTAAAATTTGATTTATTTTTTTAAATGCCGCTTCTAAAAGAATGGTTTTATTTTTTACACAAGTTTTTCACTTTCAAAAAATTCAATTTTTTGAGGAGGAATAGAAAAATTTCCGAAAGAAAATGGTGAGGGTAAATTTCTCATAAAGATGAGAATAAAATCATGATTAACCACCTATAAACTTTTTTGTGCGGTGAAAATACGGAACCAAAAACTCAAAACATAATAGAAAGACCTATGAATAACATTTTCAGTATAATCACTCAAAAGAGTGTGCGAGATTCTTCTTCTTCTTAAAAAAAAAAAAGAGTGCGAGATAAAGTCACTAGAGGAAGAAGCTGAAGGACATGATGATGATACTCACTAGAGGAAGAAACTCCATTATCAATCATATTAACAGTTGTGAGTGATTCTTGGCCAAGCTAAACCATGATAAATACCTGAAAATGGTGAGATATGGTGTGTAGATTTTTTTTTGGTTAAGAAGTCTAATGACTAAAATTTACCTTTTAAAATAAATAAATATTATGTTTGAGATTCGAATCCTAACTCATGCATATAACAATGCATTGTCTCGAGTCATGTTTAGGAAGACTTGAAAAAAGTTGGTTTTATTCAGTAATAATTTAGGAACTTCTACGGTACACTCGTAAATTGAGGTGTACCGAGTGTTTGGAGAGATATGACTCATATGCGTATAAATGAGGTCCCATATAAAAAAAAAAACCAAAAGAAATCAACCCACTTTCTCAATTTACTTTTCCTCTAGTTGAGATATATATTGGTATTTTGTTCGATAACTCCTTAAAGAAAAAACCAATTTCATTTTATAAATACTTCATTTTGAAATTTTCTGCTATAAGCGAATAGATTTCAACTAAAATTATAGTAACTTGTTTTTACCACTCACAACCCAAAGTAGCATCTCAAAACATCTGTAAACTAATGACGTAGTTTATATACTAACATAATTTTTTTAGGAAATATAGCTTCTAATGTAGTTTTTAATCTAATTTTATACGAGTAATTTGCTAGCCTTCTTTGCCTATCTAATCATCAACCTCCTATTTTTCGCAAAATCAGGTTAGCCACGCCAGCATCTCATCCATATAACTAAACAACCCCTATAATATTTCCGTTAGGGATCAAATCAAAATCATCCCAGCTCTAAAAACTCCAAAATTTAAGTAAATCAAAATCATCACACACGCTTATCTCATGCCATTTTTTTTTATTTGGATGGGCTTAAATAATAACAACAATAATATTGGATTTTCTTCATTCAAGTTGACTCGTCGATGACTAAACAACTATTAGATAGAGATCAGACTATTCAAATTTTTAAATTAGCAATTTTAATATTAAAATCGTTCGATATCGATCAAACGATTCCATAGTTACTAACTTCATGAATGTGTGTAGTTGAGCTAGTCCAAGTTTCATAATAAAGAGATAACTTCTAAAAGCAATTTTAATATTAAAAAAAAAATAAAAAATTCTTCAATATTAAAATCGTTCGATTTCGATCAGACGATTCTGCAGTTACTAAACTTCATGAATGTGTGTAATCGAGCTAATCCAATTTTCATAATAACGAGATAACTTCAAAAACGACCAAAGGAGTTATTAACTTCATGAATGTGTATAGTCGAGCTAATCCAATTTTCATAATAAGAGATAACTTCAAAAAATTTCATAATGAAGAGATAACTTCAAATTTAAAAACACTATATAACTCTTGTTCTACGCTCACACTTTCCACTCCTCTCTCTCTCTCTAAAATCCTCTCTCTCTTTCTCTCTCCTCTTTCATTTCAGTGTGTTTTCTGTTTCGCATTCTTTGTGCAGAAAAAAATGGTGAACCAATCAGCAATTCGTACCGTTGTTGGTATCATAGGTTTGTTAATCACTTCTTCTTCTCTTTTCAGTATCATTTCAGTTTATTTTAACTTTTTATCATAATCGATTATCATGCATGCATGCATAAAGTATAATTTTAACTTTTTCTGATAATCGATTTTGGAAGTTTTTAGTTCAGTTACGATTGATTTTAGCTTTTTATGTTAATCGATTAATCATACATGTTTCTGATTGATTTTTGTGAAATTTGAATGCAGGGAATGTTATCTCGTTTGGACTGTTCTTCTCACCAGCGTAATCAATTAAACTCTCTCTTTCTCTGTTTATTACTTTGTTTTGGTGTTTACGTGAATATAGCGTAATTTGTTATGCTATAATTTTGAATAGTTACTACTATTTGTGATTTTTATTATTATGATTTTGTGGTATTTTATTCTATTTTCATGAAAGAATCAACCTTAGTATACCTGCTATATTTAGATCAACGATGAGTCTGACATAATCATAGTTTATCACTCTTTTTTTTTTTTTTTTTTGGTACAAAAAAGAGGGCAAAGCTCATAGTTTATCACTCTAATTTGGGTAAAACTGATTTTTAGAAGTTTCAATAACATACACTTACACTATTAGTTTTCAAAGCTTCAATAAAATAACAATGTTAACTATTGATTTTTTTGGCACTTCAACTTTCTTTAACATTCTACTAATGAATTATTTGAATGAATTGCAGCCCAACTTTCTATAACACTATTTGGATGAAAGATATCGTGATTTATTTCGAAAGACACTTGCACTATAAGTTTTCAATAACATAAGGATGTGACTGTGATAAGGAAAAAGTATTTTTGACTAATTGCATGTGGATTTAAGAACTAATACACTATAAACACTTATTAGACATTTGGTTATATTTTTACTGATTGGACACTTTGCAGTCCAACTTTCTATAAGATTATCAAGAAGAAGGATGTGGAGGAGTTCAAGCCTGATCCATACTTGGCAACATTGTTGAATTGTGCATTTTGGGTATTCTATGGAATGCCTTTTGTGCACCCAAACAGCCTTTTGGTAGTCACTATCAATGGTGTTGGACTTGTTTTTGAGGTTGTCTATCTTACCATCTTTTTTATCTATGCCAACAAGAAAGGAAGGGTACGTATGCTTTCACACTATAAGCTTTTGTTTTTCTGAATGTTCTGTTTTTTCTTTCGATTACCTAATTATTAATGTAAACCATTCTTATTATGCTATTTTTGTCTAATTTCAGAAGAAGCTGCTGCTTTATCTTCTCATAGAGGCTGCTTTTTTTGCTATCATTGTTCTGATAACAATGTTGGCATTACATGGCACTACCAAGAGGTCTTTAATTGTTGGGATTATTTGTGATATCTTCAACATATTGATGTATGCTTCTCCTCTTACGATCATGGTAAGTAACTTCTATTCCATTAATTTTATATTCAGATCATATGAAGATTATACTGTATTTTCTCTAAACTTGTTACATATGATGAACAGGCAACGGTTATAAGAACCAAGAGTGTGAAATACATGCCATTCTGGCTCTCTCTTACCAACTTCCTCAATGGACTTTGCTGGACAACATATGCTCTGCTCCACCCCTTTGACATTTATGTTCTGGTAATTTATATTCCTATAGTATTGTTGTGATTTGTGAGTTAATAATTGTATGTAATTCAATTGGATTAAAGATTTATACTTAACCCATGTTATTAATATACATTTTTACTGATTATTGCAGATCAGTAATGGTATTGGAGTAATCTCTGGAACTATTCAGCTCATACTATATGGCTATTACTGGTGCAGGGGAGATAATCAGATTGGTGATGATAAGAATGATGCTCCAGCTGTGACTGTAGTCTGATCTGATTATGGCACTTCTTTTTTCTTTTTTCAAATTAGCATGACATTACAAATTTTATTAGAGGATTTATCTAGGTGATTTTTTTACAAATTAGGATGACATTACAAATTTTATTGCGAAGAATTTGCTATTTTTTACTTTTCCAGTTTCATTGAATTTATACTCTCATATTCCAAGGTTTTATTGAGAAGAATTGGCTATTTTTTACCTTTCACAACCTCTATCATGAGGCGTACATCCATGCTCTTTAGTGAGAGTAGCTTTGTTCTTCGAGCTGTTTCTCCAATAACCTAAGTGGTTCATTGTGTCCAAAAACAAATTTCTATAAGATTCAAAGGCAGTAAGTATATAGTTCCGCAATTATAGTCAAAAGCCACGTCGACATTGGAGCTTGATTTTCATCACATTATTTGGAAAAGTAGTGTATAAGTTTTCATTATTGAAATATAACCTAAGTTCACAATTGAAAAAAAAAAAAAAAAAAAGCTCTAAAACTGCATCCATAAAATAATCAGATTCAATTCCATCTCTTTCATCTCCATCTAGTAAATGACCAGATATTTCTACTTCACAGACTCAAAAAACTACTTTGTCAATTTGAAAATAAAAAAACCCACATGTTGGGAAAGGAAAATATGAAGCTCATAAACAAGTGGGAGTGTTGTAAAATAATGTAAATAAGATAAGAATCCAAATATGTCTCTCATCTAATGAAACTTATAGACATATTGGAAATTCATCGTACACATAAAATGCAGCCATCCTAAATGGCATTTGCAAGACAAGGACAGAAAAACTAAGCTCAAACTACCACCGACACATCGGATTGAAGACGTGTTCAGTGTTCAACATGTGTGAGAATCGGACATTGAGACATATGATTATATTCAATCACTTTCATTTCGTTAAATTATTATCGTGTCTGTGTGTTAGTGTCATTATAATGTCTGATCTTTATAAAAAACACTAACTAACTATCCCTCCAAAAACATAACTAACTAACTAACCAATCAATAACAAACTCTAACCAACTATTATATATATATATTCCTAATATCCTTCACATTTGTTCATATGAATGAAAATTTGAAAGAGTTATAAGATTTCATAGCCTCATCACTCAAATCATAGCAAGAAGTCACCATGGCCTTCAACTATTATCCTCCTACATTCAACTTGAAGCTCACAATCATGTCTCTACTTTTTCTTTCATTTGTTTGTTGGTTGATCTCCTTAGCAGTGATCACCTATCGTCCCTTTAATATCAATTTCCACATAACCGAAGCTTCCCTCACAAAGTTCAACCTCACAAGAAACAAGACCTTACAAGCCAAGATTGCATCAAGAAACTCTAACAAGAAAGTGACTGTGCATTATCGGGTCATCATAATAAACTAATAAAGAGATAACTTCAAATTTTAAAACAAAGGCTTAATACATCTCCATCTCCAGGTTCGTTAACTTATTTTAATTTTTCAGTTTGGTCCCTTAACTATTAAACATTTTAATTTGGTCCTTATCTTTGTTTTCGTCATCGATTTGGTCCAATTTTATTAATTTGAAATCCATAAAAAAGAAGACCGTTAGATAAAGGAAGTTCATCATATCTAACCGTGTATCACCACCACCTAAGTATCCGAAATTTAATTTTTAAAAATAATAAAAATTCTTTTATATTAATTTAGAAATAAAAAAATTTGAAAATTAATTTTCATAAAATAAAAAATTCAGGATTTTTTTTTTGCAGATTTTTTTAAAAATAATTCTGGAAAATGGCTTTTAATTTCGAAGGAAAAATATGAACTTTTTCGAAATATATAATTAGCCAAAATCGTAAAATCTTCATAATTTTGTAGAAAAAATTATTTTTAAAATAATCGTAATTCTGAAATAAAATTTTTGAAAAAAGTTATCTGAATTTTTTCTAAATTGGTATCCAGATTTTAAAAGTTAAAATATTTTCCAATTTTTAATTTTTGCTTTTTGTGTATTTTGAAAATTAAATTTCAGAATTTTTTAAAATCTTTTTAATTTCTGAAAAAAATATGAATTATAATTATCAGAAATCGATTTTGGCTAATTATTAGAAAATATATTCCGAAAAAGTTCAGATTTTTATTTCAAAATTAAAATTAATTTTCCAGATTTAAAAAAAAAATCCTGAATTTTTTTATTTTCGAAAATTAATTTTCAATTTTTTTAAATTAATTTATTTCTAAATTAATATAAATGAATTTATATTATATTTTGAAAAATTAAATTTCAGATACTTAGGTGTTGGTGATACACGGTAAGATATGATGAACTTCCCTTATCCAATGGTCTACTTTTTTAGGGATTTAAAATTAATAAATAGGACCAAATTGATGACGAAAACAAAGATAAAGACTAAATTGAAACATTTAATAGTTAAGAGACCAAACTGAAAAATTAAAA
The DNA here is from genome assembly GCF_003473485.1 of Medicago truncatula. Classification (NCBI taxonomy): domain Eukaryota; kingdom Viridiplantae; phylum Streptophyta; class Magnoliopsida; order Fabales; family Fabaceae; genus Medicago; species Medicago truncatula. Next base: position 1,597,657 of record NC_053047.1, on the reverse strand, counting down.
TAAATTAAGGGACTGGGGGATGTATTAAGCCTAAAACAAATTAAACAAACTTTCACGAAAAAGAAAATCACAAAATTTGAAAAACAAAACTTTGTATTCAAGAAACAAAAACTCTAAATAACCATCCTAGTTTCTTCTTATTATAAAGTTACTGATTTGGATCGGCCAGGGGTGGAGGATTTATGGTTCCGTCAGTTGTCTATGCTGGAGTCTCGTTCTCTTACTCATCCTTTTCCGTTGGAAGAGGTTAAGCAAGCGATATGGGATTGCGATAGTTTCAAGAGCTCAGGATCGGATGGTATTACCTTTGGCTTTATTAAGCAATTTTGGCCAGAATTTAAGGATGACTTCATGCGTTTTTTGTTGGAATTTCATCGTAACGGCAGGTTGACAAAGGGAGTGAATGCAACGTTTATCACACTCATTCCAAAGGTCGATAGTCCTCAACGTTTAACTAATTTCTGACACATATCTTTGGTTGAGTGTATGTATAAAGTGTTAGCTAAGATCCTTTCAAACAGACTTCAGGCAGTTATAGGAAATGTGGCCTCAGATTCTCAGTCAGCTTTTGTCAAGGGTAAGCAGATTTTGGATGGTATTTTGGTGGCGAATGAGGCGGTTGATGAGGCACAACGCCTGAATAAGGATATGTTGATCTTTAAAGTCGATTTCGAGAAGTATGTGGGGATCTGTCTTCTCAGCGAGGCTGTTTTCTTTGCTGCCATTGCTTTGATAACAGAGTTGGCACTACATGGCCATACCCAAAGGTTTTTAATTGTTGGTATTAGATTTCTGTTAATAAACAAATTTTTTTACTCTTAGAAAGCAAAACTAATCACTGAAATCTCTCTTTAATTGTCTCAAACACATTTTGTTGTTGGGTTTGCAGACAAAAAACTCACACATAATTGCGATGGTCGAGTTCAAACCTGATGAAATCTAACATAACAATTTCATTTTGTGAGTTAGACATACTGACACTTCAACATTAAATTTAGAGGCCGGTTTTGAGTTAGACTTTCCGATCGCGTTGACACTAAATTTAAACCCTAAATTTAAAAAGATGGTAAAATCACAACTTAGTCAAAGAATGAAGCCCAAGGTTTTTCAACAAAGTTGCAAGTAGAGATGCTAAACAAGCTACATAATCTGCATCGAGTCTCTCTAAACCATGTTAAATTAAAATATACTTAAAATTGTTGAAATCAGGCCCGACCTTAAGGGAGTGCAAGATGCTCAATCAAGCCGAGCCTCCAAAAGCTATGGGCCTCAGAAAAAAATTAACTCTAATACCCACCTCCACTTAAATAAAATATATATATGTTACTTCTTTACACGTTTGAGTTTTTTCTAAATTTTAGTTCTCCTATTTGGACATAAATCTGGTACTATCAAACCACCACCAATTTGTATAATCACTTGATCAATCAATTTGAAAATTTATTTCATTGAAAGAATCACAACAATCATTTCTTTTTCACTTAATATTTTTGTATTTCGTTTCATGTTTAGAAGCTTTTCTGATTCTGATTTTTTTATAAAGTTTAGCTACACAAAAAAATTGCATTTTTATTTTATTGGAGGCCTATTTTAAATAGAGAGCCGAGCCTCCTATTTCATAGAGACGATTCTGGTTGAAATATACATATAGGTTGTGAAAATTATGCTAAGCCCAACCCTATATGGATGCATGCTTGGTTGGCTGATCTGACATGTAATATATTTATTTATAAATGTTAGTTAATATTAAACTCAATAGGTTATTGTTAAGAGGATTTTTTTTAAAAAATTTATTTAGCAACGTGGATTGAGCTTGATGGAAGGAGTTAGATTTCCACAATATGACAAACTTAATAGGTTATTGAAAGAGATTCTCATATTTAATGTATGATATGTTTCGAATATGATTACTTCACGTTTAAGTAGAGGAAACCGTGGGAATCAAAACTTGATTTATTTTCAAATATGTCAATGCTAAAAGAATATTTTTAATTTTTACACAAGTTTTTCACTTTCAAAAAATTAAACTGCTAATTTTTTTTGAGGAAGAATAGAAAAATTTCCGAAAGAAAATGGTGAGGGTAAATTTCTGAAGATGAGAATAAAATCATGAGCAACTCCTTGTTAACTTTTTTGTTAGGTGGAAATACGAAACCAAAGACTCAAAACATAGTAGGAAGATATATGAATAACATTTTCAGCAGACAAAAGAGTGTGCGAGAGAAAGCCACTAGAGGAAGAAACTGAAGGACATGATGATGATACTCATCATTCGAAGAAGAAACTCCATTTTCAATCATATCAATAGTTCTGAGAGATTCTCAGGCTAAGTTAAACTATGGTTAATAGTATTAAGGCTGTTTTGGGAAGTTCAAGTGTTTGGAGAGATATCATATCTCTCCATAAAAAAAATACCAAAAGAAATCGACCCACTTTCTCAATTTACTTTTCCTCTTGTTGAGATATATTGGTGTTTTGTTCAATAACTCCTCAAAGAAAAAACCAATTTCATTTCATAAAATTTTCTGCTTAGGTTTAATAGATTTCAACTAAAATCATAATAACTTGTTTTTACCATTCGCAACCCAAAGTAGCATCTCAATATAAACCAATGACGTAGTTTACATACTAACAAATTTTTGTATTTTTAGAAAATATAAGATTTTTTTTAGGTTATTTGCCAGCCTTTTTTGCCTAATCATCAACCTCCTATTTTTCGCAAAATCATGTTAGCCACGCCAGCATCTTATCCATATAACAAAACAACCCTATAAGGATCAAATTTAAATTAAACCAAAATATAATATAAGTAGTAATTATAGAAACTAAATTAAATTAATGTGTCAAGAAAAAAAGAAAAAAAAACCTAAATTAAAATAAGAATTTACCATCACACACGCATATCTTTGAGACTCAATAATAGAAAATATATGGTCCAAATAAAAAGGTGTATTGGTCCAAGTGATAAGCGAAACCTTAAGTATATGGTCAGGGTTTCGTTTTGTGCCTCATACATATGAAGAAAAAAAAAAGGTAGAAAAGGATAATTCAACTTGTATATTTTATAGGTGACGGAAATTAGTCATTAATATACGACCGTAGAAATTTCATACTAATATCATAATAATAAAAAAAAGTTCTTTAAGGCTGAAACAGAAGTAGGATTTTGCATATTGATAGTTTTTTATGTTTTATAAGTGAGGCATGCATGGATCATTTAGAATATATTTTAGTGGTCTTTGTATTTAAGAAACAATGAAATTAAATTGGCGGTTGTTTACTTCAAAAAAATAAAATAATGATATGGACGGATGTGAGAAAATTAAGTTTTAGTCTTTTTGATAATTTTTTAAGAAATGTTAGCAACATATTTTAACACTCACTTTTTAACACATGATTGGTTAATATTCATATAATTAAGCTTTGACAGGGAGTACTTTTTTATCATTATAATTAAGCTTAATTTTAAAAAAATACTAATTAATTAAGCTTAATTTTCATTAGGTGTACACTTTTTTTTTTGTTGAAATAATCACCCATTTTGTTCTTTCTAAATAATCAAAAGTGATGAAAGCCAAATAATATTCAAACCCAATCAAACCTTCGACGAAAATCTCCTTAGACCTGCAAAATGCACGAGATGATCTTAAAGGTAAGAGAAATAATATTTGTACAACCGTTTTGTGGCAACTTTTTGACAATTCTCTTTTCATACTCACATTATGTTTTTATTCTCTCTCCTCCTTTTTCTCTCTCCATTGTTTTTAACCAATAAAAAGAGAGGAAAAAGAAGTTGTCAAGATAATTGTCAAAAAATGGTTGTTCAAATATCGTTACTCTAAAGGTAACCAACCATGAGAAACAATTTCAATGCTTAACCAATTTGCAACCAAAGGGTCATAATCTGCTAAAACAATAACATCTTACAAATAAGTGATCCTTATCTTCATTAACACCACACCCTCATGTACACATTTGATCATTGTAGTTAAGAACCCCCCTCTCGTGCAAGTTATCTTTAACGAAGATGCAATTAACAAACAACCTCCAAACAAAAAGAGAGATTTTTAGTGGAACCACTTTTAATCAAAGAATGTTATTGTTGTCATATGAATTGTTTACCTCCACCTCAATCAAGTAATTATAAGCGCTCCTCACTGAATAACATTTAGAAGAATGGAACTTTCAAACCCACGTATCTGCTACATTGTCTTGCAAAACAATAGATGTGACCAGCTCACTACATTTCCTCACCTGCTCTTCATTCCTTTCATGCAAACAACCTCCTACACCACTTTCACGCCTCTCCCCGCACCCCATCCTAACGAATGCATCCACTATTGTGGCTAATTTATTCTCAGCTAACTCATATAACCAAGCGGTGTTCCCTCCAACCAAGCATCCTTCCAAAATAGGGTAGAAAGATAAAAGTATATTTAACTCAAAATTAATTTATCATATATTTTACCATTTAATCTTACCTATTTTAGTCTTGCCTATGATCTCAAACCCACGTAAAAAGAGAAGATTGTGTTACTTCTCGAGAACCAACTTAAAATTTAACAAATTTTTTGTGACATATATACTTTTATACTAAAATGTTTAGCTAAAGGTATAGTTTGATTTTACCAATCTCAATCCAAATTAGCATCTAAGAAAGAAAAAAAGAACTATAAGCAAGTGAGATAAGCATATAGTTTTAAGAGTCTTAATAGATTATCCCATTTAAAATTTTCTAAGCATTTATGAACTTATTTCAAAGAACTTATGAAAATAGTGTATAAAATTTTGATAAATTGCAACTTATTTTTAAAAGTATTCCAAGATAGAAACTTATTTTTATAAGCACTCCAAGATAGATTGTAAAAATAATTCATAGTTTATATAACATTAATTTATCTTTATTTTATTTTTTGTTATGAAAATAACTTATATATATGATGCAAATTAGGTCGTTTATCTTAACATGACCTTAAATCCTTTATTCGCGTTAACCTCTAGTTCCTGTAAAAAAAAAAAAAAGGTAAAAGAACAAGTATTGAGCTTGTTTTTTTTGCCTAATACGTACGTTAGTTGCCACGCCAGCATCTCATCATGTAATTAATCAGCCACTAGATTTCCGCTATGGGATCAAAATTATGCAAACTCTAAAAATCCTAAATTTAATTTCCTTAAAAATAAAATTAAAAATAAATCCTAAATTCAATTAAACTAACAGATGATATATAAGAAGTAATTAAAGAAACTGAATTAAAGCGAGAATTTCTCATCACACACGCCTATCTCATGCCAAAAATTTAAATTTGGATGAGCTTAAATAACAACAACAATAATTTTGATATATAATGGATTTTCTTTACCAAAATAAATAAATAATAATGGATATTCTTTTGTAACAAAAATAAATAAATATAGATTTATTCTACACGCATTCACCTCGTCGATGACTGTATAACTTTTTTTTTATTTTTTTATCAAGTAGCCTAGTGACTATAATTGAAAAAAGGTGAATAAGTGAAATGTCTGGGGTAAATAAGTGGGATGACTGTATAACTATTTAATAGAGGTTAGATTATTCAAAAAAATTAATTAACATTTTTAATATTTAAAAAAATTAATATTTGTTTAATATTTGAACCGTTCGATTTCAATCAAACGATTCAGCAATTATAAACTGCATGAACACATGCGGTCTTGTTAATCCAATTTTCATAATAATAAAGAGATAACTTATAAATCCAGAAGTCGTAGCTCAACTGCTAAAATGCCGAAATTGTTAGGCCGGATGCCATGATCGGGGTTCGAACCCCGGTACCTCCACTTGTGTGTGTGAGTTTTATAATGGCTTTGCCATTTCGTCTATCTACCAAAAAAATAAATAAAAGATAACTTATAATTTAAAAAAATATATATATTTGAATCATCCGATTTCAATATGATAATTTAGCAATTAGTAACAATATGAATGCGTGTAGTCGAGCTAATCCAATTTTCAAATAAATAGATAACTTCAAATTTAAAAACAAAACAAAAAAAAAAAAAAACAAACTATCACTAAAGATAATCGCAACAAACTATCACTAAAGATAATGACAACAAACTTTTTATTCAAGCAACAAAAACACTATATAAGCATATAGTCTCACTCTTCTTCTACGCTCACACTTTCCACTCTCTCTTTCTCTCTCTCCTCTTTCAGTGTGTTTTCTGTTTCGCATTCTTTGTGCAGAAAAAATGGTGAATCTTCGTACCATTGTTGGTATCATAGGTTTGTTAATCACTTCTTCTTCTCTTTTCAGTTTATTTTAACTTTTTATCATAATCGATTATCATGCATGCATGCATAAAGTATAATTTTAACTTTTTCTGATAATCGATTTTTGAAGTTTTTAGTTCAGTTACGATTGATTTTAGCTTTTTGTGTTAATCGATTAATCATACATGTTTCTGATTGATTTTTTTCTGAAATTTTGAATGAAGGGAATGTTATCTCGTTTGGACTGTTCTTCGCACCAGGGTAACTAATTAAACTCTCTCTTTCTCTATTTATTACTTTGTTTTGTTGTTTACGTGAATATAATTTTGAATCGTTACTATTTGTGACTTTTATTATTATTATTATGATTTTGTGGTATTTTATTCTATTTTAACGAAAGAATCAACCTAAGTATACCAGCTATATTTAGATCAACGATGAGTTTGAATATAATCTAATTTCGGAAAAACTGATTTTTAGAAGTTTCAATAAAATTAAATAACAATGTCACAGTGATTTCATCAAACTCATCCTGATTTTTTTAAAGATAAACTTCAAAAACATACACTTACACTATTAGTCTTAAAAGCTTCAATAAAATAACGATGTTAACTATTGATTTTTTTGGCTCTTCAACTTTCTATAACATACTACTAATGAATTATTTGAATGAATTGCAGCCCAACTTTCTATACCATTATAAAGAAGAAGGATGTGGAGGAGTTCAAGTCTCATCCATACTTAGCAACTCTGCTGAATTGTGCATTTTGGGTATTCTATGGAATGCCTTTTGTGCACCCAAACAGCCTTTTGGTCGTCACCATCAATGGTGTTGGACTTGTTTTCATGATTGTCTATCTTACCATCTATTTTATCTATGCCAACAAGAAAGGAAGGGTATGTATGCTTTCACACTATGATTATGGCATTTTCGAATGTTCTGTTTTTTCTTTCTATCACCTAATTAAGTTCATGATGTGTTATTATTCGCATAAGTTTTATCTTTATACTTAAGAGATGGTTGTGTAAAATGATAAATATTGTCACTTGTTAATGTAACCATTTATATTCTTCTGCTACTCACTACTTTTTTTTTCTCTAATTTCAGAAGGATATGGGGTTTTGGCTTCTCCTTGAGGCTATTTTCTTTGCTGCCATTGTTCTGATAACAATGTTGGTATTTCATGGCACTACCGGCAGGTCTTTAATTGTTGGTATTGTTTGTGATGTCTTCAACATATTGATGTATATTTCTCCTCTTACAATCATGGTAAGTAACTTCTATTCCAATAACTTTATATTCAGATATGAATTATACTGTATCTTATAAAGTATTTTCTCTAAACTTGTTACATATGATATGATCAACAGAAAAAGGTTATAACGACTAAGAGTGTGAAATACATGCCATTCTGGCTCTCTGTGTTTAACTTCCTCAATGGACTTTGCTGGACAACATATGCTCTGCTCCATCCCTTTGACCTTTATGTTCTGGTAATTTATATTCCTATAGTATTGTTGTGACTTGTGAGTTAATAATTGGATGAATGATTTATACTTAACCCATATTAATTAATATACACTTTCACTGACTACTGCAGATCAGCAATGGTATTGGAGTAATCTCTGGAACTGTTCAGCTCATACTATATGGCTATTACTGGTGCAGGGGAGATAATCAGATTGATGATGATAAGGGTGGTCCAGCTCCAGTTGTGACTGCAGTCTGATCTGATTATGGCACTTCTTTTTTTCAATTTTCAAATTAGGATGACATTACAAATTTTATTAGAGGTTTTATCTAGGTGATTTCTTTTACAATATGCATGTTAGACATGCATATAATTGAGAAGGATTGGCTATTCTTTACTTTTCAAGTTTCATTGAATTTATAGATAATTTTTCAGAACCATGATTCACATTTTTTAGATATATATCCCAAGCAACTTCTTATAAGCATATTATACATTGTTAAACAATCTTGTATTACAAGGTTTTGTTGGATATAACTAACAATCTTGTATATGTTTCCTTGATGGAAAGTAAAGTTATTTGAAGAGTGTGAAGTATTAAATGGTTGCTTCTCACATTCAGAATTCAAACGTTGATTTGTCCTATTAGGTTTCTAATTCTTATTCAATTTCCTTTTGGTCAGATACCCACCTTTTGTAGGAGTATTGAGTATTTTGATACATCCTTCTCGTTTGATAAATATAATCACCAATTAATTTTCCTTCAAAAAAAAATCACCAATTAATTTTGTCTTGCCAACCATTTAAACATTACCCCTTTTATAGTATAAAAACTCAATTATTTAATTTTTTGTAAACATTATTTTATTTGTTAAAGTGATAAAATTACGAAAAAAGTGAAGTACAGGATAAAATTGATCAAAAGTTTTGTAGCAACATAATCAAACTTTTGCCCCTAAAAGAAAAATCAAACTTTTTGAAAAACATTATAGATTTTTTTTAGCTCAATTAATATAATATTGTATAATGTATGCGTGGCTGGAGTTTGAACCTTAAATATGGAGGTGGAGATGTTAGCGGAGTGTAGGGCTTTACTTCTTGATGTTCTATTATTTCCGAATGTTTCAGATAGATTGGTTTGGCTTCCTACTCCGTCAAATGGATACACTATTAGTGGTGCTTATCATGTGCTAACCTCTCAGGATCACTCTGGTGCGACTACTGTTGCGGAGTTGGTGTGGTACAAACAGGTTCCCTTGAAGATTTCAGTTTTTGCTTGGAGACTCCTCCAAGATCGTTTACCGACAAAGACTAATTTGATTGCTCGACGGGTGTTATCGAATGACATGTCCTTATGTGTCGCTGGTTGCGGTCATTCGGAAACGGCCCAACATCTCTTTTTGTTGTGTAACACTTTTGGTTCGCTTTGACATATGGTGCGTGATTGGATTGGTTGCTCGGGGGTGGATGCTGATAATTTATCTGACCATTTTCTTCAGTTTACTTATTTGACAGGTGGTGCTAGACGTTCTTTTATGCAACTTATTTGGCTTCTCTGTGCCTGGGTTGTGTGGAATGAACGAAATAATCGTCTGTTTAATAATGTAATAACTCTCATTCCCCGTTTGTTAGACAAGGTCAAATTGTTGTCCTTAGCTTGGTTGAAAGCTAAAAATAACTACTTTACTTTTGTGTTTGGTACTCAACAGTGGTGGTCATGTCCTCTTGTGTGTTTGGGTATAGGCTCATGTAGCTCTGTTGGATTGGTTGTTTTGTTGTAACTCTTGGTTCTTGTAGTAGTCTCTATGGCACACCTTGTGCTTTAGGCACTGCATTGTCATATAATTTCATTTTGACTTTTGAAAAAAAAAAAAAAAAAATTGTACGAAAGTAAACAAAAATAGCTTCATATTTTTAAAAAAAATCTTTAAAAATAATCTCTTAATTCTTCTTTTTTTTTTTTTTTGGATAGAATCTCTTAATTCTTTCTTTTAAACTCAAAATATTAAAATGTTTTCCCTAAACTTGACGCGAACCCTCAACTCCTTTATCTCTCCGGCGACGCAAATCTCATATCTCCGGCAATCTCCGGCGACGGAATCCTTATCTCCGGTAACCTTCTAATGTTTCTTTCTAATTTCTCTTTCGATTCATACCTTGTCACCCATGATTTCGTTACTAGTTCTGTTAATTCACGCTTATTATTCTTCAATGATATAAGATTTGAAGACTATTATGTGTTGTTCCTTTTTTCTTTTTCTTATTGATTGATTTTGTATTAGAATTGAATAATTTGGTAATTTGTATAATCATTGTGAAATGAGATTAAATCATCTAATCAATTAAAAAACAATCATAATCAATGAAAGAAAAATTACAATTGTGAAATGTGATTTTGTTTAAGAATGTAAGAAAATAAGCCGAAAACAACTTACCAAGATTTCTTTAGTTGTTTTCATAAGTACTCTTGAACGGTCTCACAAAACTTATACCAATAGATAAACTCAAATAAGTCACTCTAAACAAGGCGTTTGTATATTCGCCTGAGCATATTCAATTCGACACTTGTAATTACACTGAATTACGTGATTTTTTCAAATTATTAGTTGTGTCGGCGTGTTAGTGTATGTGTCGTGTTCGGTGTCTGTGTCTGTATCCGTGCTTCATAGGTAGCAAATCACTAGAGGCAGAGCCGAAGAGGAAGACCTAAAAAAGTTATAAGAGAAACTATTAAGAAGGATCTAGAGATTAATGAGTTGGGTAGGGATATGATAGAACATTATGGCAGTGTTTGTTTCATGTAGCCGACTCACTTGGTGCGATAAGGCTTGGTTGTTGTTGATGTATACGTGTAAAGGATAAGAAATATACTTCCAATTTTAGGGTTATGTGAAATTAGCAATCGGGCACAAACAGTATTATGTGGGATTTTAGGAACTTTACCATGTTTTTGTCACTCATGTTGCATGCACTACTGAATGGCTCTTATGTGTTTGTTGTAGTCCTTAAACATTTTTTTATCTTTAATAGAACAGCAATTTAACAATGCTGAAACTACTTTATTGGATTCAGATTAAAAAACTCAGCTTTTTGTCATTTAGTTACATTTGCACCACCATGTTGTGTTTTAGAACCCGAACAAAACTTAGGTGCATTTCTGTAGGTGTTTTTCGTATGATTCTTAACTTAAAAGACATTTTTTTGTGATAATAACAAACTTTGAGAAAATTATGCATTTTTTGTATGCTTCTTAACTAAGGAATGCACCTAAGCTTTTTCTTTAGAAACCATTCTTGCGAATAAGATATAAATAAAACGGGATATGAACCCTTTCACATGAAAATTTTGTACTAGGGATATCAAATTTTGATTCTCTAAGACTGACGCACAGCTTGAGTTGTGTGTGCTTGTGTCTCCACTCTCAATTCTCATTATATCATGCCTATTGAAAAACCCATTATCTCATTCGTTGCCATTTCTTTGAGTTTCTTACTACCTGTTCTTTTTTGCTGATATACACATATACACTACTTCATCTCATGAATTCAGTGGCACAAGTTGTCAAGACTGTTGTCTAGTTCTAGCAAGTAGTACATTTGCGTCAATTGTCAAATTTTTTGCCTGGGTGTCATTCAATTTGTTCTCTATGCATTGCATCTGCATACATACGCACTTCAAGTGTACATTATAATATATCGGCCAACATTTCAAATATCAAATATACATAAGTCATGATGCTCTCGGTGAAATCAGAATCTGATATCACTAGTTCAACTCCATCTTCTCCTTCAGTTTGAGGAGCGGTTAAAGATGTTTAGATGTTTGATGTTGTTTTTTATTGAAAAGAAAGTTGTAATTGACCAATATCTTCTATTCCTGCAATGTTATTTCTTAAAATTGATAAGGTACTATGTTTTTGTAGGTTTAAATTTATTGCCAATTGTGGTTGTGAATTGGTGCCCCAGCTCAAACAACAATGGTATGATGCCCTCTTCTCTAATCTTTCCTTTGTCTCAACAATTCCCTTTCGAATTTTATAACTAACTGTTAATCTTATCCACTACTTGATTCAATTAATTTTCTACATTATTCTTGATCAACATTTTTAATCTAATGTCTCACCACTCTGAGTTGCTTGTATTTCTTGTGCGTCTTTTGTTTTTTTTAACTCTTTTTTCATTATTAAAATTTCCAAACTATTACTTTTTAGTATCTCTCTATATGAGTAGGTTCCTGTTATTTGATTGTATCACATAAATGGTTGAGAAAAAAATTCATGAAACAATCATTGACTCTCTTTTGACATGCAATTTCCGTATTAGTCATCTATACTTAGAGGGGAGTCCAGGAGGTTCAACAATAAACAAAGAGCTCGACACCACTTGACGCCTCAGAAGAGACAGGAGATCAAGGAAGCTTTTGAGTTATTCGATACTGATGGCTCAGGTATTATAAATTCACTTTACCATCAAAGTCACAATATAGTCAATAATATTATTTCCCCTTTATGCTAATACTTTGACTTTGATGATTTTTAGGTACTATTGATGCTAAGGAGCTGAATGTTGCCATGAGGTATTGTTTTTATTCATAAGGTCAAAAATGTTTGTCATATTAATTAATTTTCTATGTTGTTTTCATAACATACATCTTATCTTTGCAGGGCCCTTGGATTTGAGATGACAGAAGAGGTATTATATAATATCATAGTACATTCATTCATTTTTCATACGATTGAAGTTAAACTTTCCCTACCCCTCCTCTTTTATTGTTTTAGCATTTAGCTTTGGTTGTTCTTCTCCTTATTCGGAGATAGGAATTCAGTGGCTGATAAAATGTGATTGTAGAATAACAATGAATTATGTACTACATTGTCAGGATTTTGTGATACCATTCTTTGTTATAGTTCTATATGCCTTTCTCTAATACATAATCCACTGTGCCATTTCAGCAAATTGAGCAAATGATAGCAGATGTGGACAAGGATGGAAGTGGAGCAATCGACTATGATGAATTTGAGCACATGATGACGGCCAAAATAGGAGAAAGGGACACTAAAGAGGAGCTCATGAAAGCTTTCCATATCATTGATCAAGACAAAAATGTGAAGATCGTCATTCCTATACATCATTAGTTTTGTTTCTTCTTGATTCTCACTGCATATTTGTGGTCATTGCAGGGTAAGATATCTGTAACAGACATCAAGCGCATTGCAAAAGAGCTTGGTGAAAATTTCACTGATAGAGAGATTCAAGTGATGGTTGAAGAAGCTGACCAAAATAGTAAGTTACCACAGTCATATCCTCGGTAGCTCTTTTTTTTTAGTAAAACCTGTACATCTGACATAGTTTATTTGTATTGCATTATGTAGTGAACTGGGTGGAGATATTTTTGCTTTAGGTTATGCACACATAGTTTTGTTTGTATATGAATATACTGTCATTACTTTGAACTTAAAACCTGTATTTTTCTGCTTTGAAAGTAAAGCATGCACTGATCTTGTTTTTAGTTTTCGTGCTTGACGTTGCTTTTTACCATAATTAGTTTTTTGTTAGCAGAGCCATTGTGTAGGAAATAGTGACTTCCTTTGCCTTTGTGCTCTTGTTTATTTGAAATTATATCTTTTTATCGGCTCCCTTCCCTCATTTAAGGATAACAGTTTTGGTCAATATCTTCGGTCTGAAATGAAACCCACTACTGCCAAGTGTATACATATGTGAGCAGTGGAAAACAAAGGTAAATGGAGAAAACTGAGTTAAAGATTAGTGAATAACAGGTTTACAACCATATCACCTGGCATTTACACTTTTTTGGGTACAAAACACATGATGTGGTGTTGGACATGAGCCACAGCTGGCTAACAAGGCAGAATAGGGTGCTAATTAGTTGGTCAATAGTCACTAGTCAGTTACTCTGACAATTTGAGAGTTAGTGTTAGTGAGGATGTAGGGTTACCGTTTAACCATGGATGCGAATACTCGTGCACCGGTCTCATCCTATGGGTCTGGTGAAGATGTTCCGGCAATGGCGGACCTAGGGGTATTTTTGAATGATTATATAGGAGTTTGTTGTGATTGTTTGTTTGTACCTGATGTTAGTCAATATGTAAAGGAAGGGTAAGGAGGCATATGGGTGGATCATATTTTGAATATACTTGAATAAACTATTTAAGTTGTATATACAGCAGTATTTATTGAAAAAAGAGTAGTTTGTTATTTCAAAACTAAAGTGTTGCATCGGTTTCATAGTTCTTACGGAGAGTTCAACATGTTATACTATTCTCTTGTTTGCTAGCAACAGCTACAACCTTAAATCACTCTATATCTCACACTGTGCACCCCTCCACACTTAATTTTTACCTAAAACCACCAAATGACCACCGAGAATTGCTATGGCCTTTCCTCCGTCGGCACCATGAAGAGCATCCACAGTTAGGTTTAGTCGAACTGCAATTTAAAGATTAATGTAGCAGTTAGAAATTACAGTCCATTGTAGACCACCTATAAGACTGTCCACCTTAGTTGCAGTCCATGTTTGCTGTATGATAAATTTTGTAATATAAATGTTAAGTGTGCGATATAAAACTTTACATTCTTTTTTAACTGTAGATTTTCTCATATTTTTGCACTGCCTATATTTGATTCTTGGTAATTTCTTCCAATGCATGTGAGATATTTTTACGCAAAATTTTTGGTTTTACAACATGCAGATGATCGAGAGGTTGATCCGGAGGAATTCATAATGATGATGAACCGAACAAGCTTCCGTCACTAGTCAGTCATATGTACATGGAGTAATCTACCTTTGTTTGGCTTCACTCTATTTATAGAAAAATAAGATGAAGTTGTACTTGTGCTTTGTGCAAATTGTAGGAATGATGAATCAAATGTTATTTATTTTGATAAGAAATATTAACCCAATGTTATCAGATTGTGTTATCTATGATCATTGATGTATGCATTCAAGGTATCCCTATCAACAATGCACCAATTTATTCCCTAAACAAATTACCCTATTTCAACCTTCCCTAGTGGTAACAATTGAATAGAGACATGTCAACCATACCAAATAATGATATAGTAACTATAGTATCTCAATTATAAATTTTCAATAGGCACAACACAACAACTAGGAACATATATCCATTTCCCAAAGGGCTCAAGATCAAATACGAAAGTCGATTTTTTTTTTCTTTCTTCCCAAAGCAGCACCATTGTGAATAACTAAGATCAGTCCTCCTACCCTCCCAATGAACAAACCAAATCCACAAAGTATCTTTAATACAATAAATGTAATGTATTTTGTACAACATTGTCATGAGTGTGTGATGTTTTTCTTTTGTAGAGTTCTATATGCATCTCTCCAATAGATAATCCACTGCACCGTTTCAGCAAGTTGAAGAAATGATAAAATTATGGGAAAAGAAATAGATTCAATAGACTTGTTTAAAACTTGTCTAAGCATCACGAGTTGAGTAATAATTGAGATTTGAGGTTAATTTTTAAAAAGGTGTAAATTGGTAAATTTGTCTATATCTAACCGAGTTTGACGAGTTAGTTGTGATTCCACTCGAATCAAATCAACCGTAGATCAAACTTTGCATGCAATTTAACTCGAATTTGATATACATGTTTATATATAAGCCCTTATTTAAAAAAAAATTGGGTGTGTATATATATATATGAAATTAGTGTTTTTTTTCTTTTATATAAGCTGTTTTTGTAAATTATCTTAAAGAGTTTATGAAAAAAATAAAAAAGCAACTAAAATTCCAATTATACATACAGGTTTTACAAAAACAAAAACAAGTTAAAACCAAAAAGTAAATATGTGATGATGATCACAAAAAATTACTATTTTTCAAAAACAAACAACATATTTTAAAGATAATTATAAACATGGCTTATAACTGGGAGTTGGGTCTTACCCATCTCGAGGTTGTTCTTTTCAGTTGTAATATAATGTTTTCGTGGTGTTTTTATTAAGTTGAGTTCTTGATTAATTAGTTTTATTGTTCTTTATTGTTGTAACATAATTAGTTTATTTAGTATAGTTCTTTAAACAAAATAAAAATATGGGGAAAAAACCTCTATATAATCATCACTTGTTTCAATATTCTTCGGTTTTGAGTCGGATACCAAGTTTCAACAAAAATATATATATTCTTCGTCATCGTTGACAAGACGTAATCTATTTTGTATTATTTGTACCAAAAAAAAAAAAAAAATGGTGAACGCTTTAATAGTTCGTGACGTTGTTGGCCTTATAGGTATTTTGTTGGCATTATAATCAATTCATGCATATGAAGAATAATTAACTTTTTATGTTAATCGATTTTTGCATGCATGAAGAATAATTTTAACTTTTTATGTTAATTGATTCATGCATGAAAATTTTCCTTTTGACATTTTTTAATCAATGTTTTGTATCAAATTTCAATGCAGGAAATGTTATCTATTTCGGATTGTTGCTCTCACCAATGTAATTAAACTCTCTTTCTATGTTTACTTTGTTTTCTTGAAATTATATATGTGTATCATAAAGCTAATGGTTACTAATTATTTGAATATTATTGTAGTCCAACTTTGGTTAAAATTATAAAGAAAAGGGATGTGGAGGAGTTCAAGTCTGATACATACATAGCAATTGTGTTGAATTGTGCATTTTGGGTATTCCATGGATTGCCTTTTGTGCACCCAGACAGAATTTTGGTCGTCGCCAATGTCATTGGATTAAATTTTTCATTTGATATAATCAATGTTATTGGACTTGTTTTGGGATTCTTCTATATTACCATATTTTATATATGTGCCAACAACGAAGGAAGAGTACGTATATACTTTCACTATGGTTATGTGCATGCCATGCATCAATGCATGAAAATTTATTGAATTAATTTAGGACAATAGTTGGCTACTCACGGAGTGTTCCCATGCAAACAACGTAAAACTAATACCCGCTTGCTGAGGGATCAAGTAAAGGTTGGCTAACACATTTTTTTAATTCTATGAGAATCAAACCTGAGACTGAGAGCACCAGGTCGACCTCTCGAGTTCCAAGGCAGGTTACTCCATTGGGTTAATTTGGCCGTATAGGATTTACCATTGTAACATAAGACAAAGTTTAAATCTCATCAGTCATAATTTACAATGACAATTAACAGTGTCACTTAGAGTTATAATAATTTTCCCGATTACCTAACTAATTTGAAGTCCCAACAAAAACGAAGTTGCTTGATTGAATGTTTAAGAGTTGATAGGATTTTTGATAATTTAGCCATTCCTATTCTTCTCTATACTCACTATTATTTTACCCTAATTTCAGGAACTTCTCATTAATAAGGCTTTTTTCTTTGGCTTCGTCGTTCTTGTAACAATGTTTACACTAGATGACACTAACAAGAGGTCTTTAGTGGTTGGTATTATTTTTAATTTCTTGAACGTAATAATGTATGTCTCTCCTCTTGCCGTGATGGTAAGTAAACTTCTATATCCCATTCTTAATTTTATATATTATGTATAGTCATAAATTTTTATTCAATTATGAATTGAAGTTTTGTCAAAAAAATTAGGAGTTGAAGTTTATTAAAGAATATAATTTCTATCCTTTAAAAATGAAAAATTGTTTTTCAAAAAAATAAATAAAAAAAGAATTTACACCTACATTCAATCACATATTACTTCATAGATATATTTTCATTGGTATTTTGGAAAATAATATCTTATCTTATATATCTTAAAGGTGAGATTTGATTAAATATTTGTGTAAAAAAATTTTACACGATTAATTGTTGAAAATAAATTAAAAGGACATCTAATATGGATTCAGTCTAAAGATAAATTTTCTATTTTAATAAAATATTACATATGCTCTCCATTTTTTATTGTTATATTTTTTTTTCTAAAGTTGATATTAGTCCACCTTTGGACCATTTTTTAACAGTGCGTATTAGATTTACACATAAATTAAATCGTTTTTTTTGAGTAATAATTAAACTCTTATTTGTAAAGTATAATTTCACTCCAAACTAATTTTTATGTTATGTTACATATAATGAACAGGAAAATGTTATAAAAACAAAGAGTGTGAAATACATGCCATTCTTGCCCTCTCTGGCTATCTTTCTTAATGGATTGTGTTGGACAACATATGCTCTCATCAACCCCTTCGACATTTATCTCCTGGTAATTATTATATATATATATATATATATATATATATATATATATATATATATATATATATATATTGTGAGTTGATAATTGTAGTTCAATTGGATGGAATATTTTTAATTAACCCATTGTTAATTAATATACATTGGTATTGAATATTTTAGGTCAGCAATGGTATTGGAGCAATCTCAGGTTTTGTTCAGCTCATATTATATGTTTATTTTTGGTGCAAGGGAGAAAATAAGAATGATGATGCTAATCATGATTCAGATTCAGCTGTCTAGGCTGTAGTTATAGTATAAATAGGCTAATTATGTGTTTGAGTCCACATTTTGGAGCTTATGTGTTTGAATGTAAATGTTTATATTGGTTATGTCAGACTCACGTTTGTTGTGACTATTAGAATATTGAAGTATTAGGAGAAAAAAAAGAGATAAAAGAACTTTATAGCTCAAATGAAAGTAAAATTTATTGGAAATTATATTGATGAAAAGATGGTGATTTGTGTACATAATACTTCTATTTATAGCGTTCAACTAAACTAACTAATTGAGTAACTAATTCTAACCAATCCTCTTTTAAAAGAAAATTCTAACTAACAATCAACTAATACGAATAAAATCCAACTATCTTAATTGTGTTTAGGATTGGAAATGAGTCGACTCGAACTCGTCTGAAATTAAAAGTACTCGATAATAATTGATCTAGCTTGAAGCTTAACTCAAATTTAAAACAAACATTTTATTTAACTCGAGTTTGACTTATTTAAATTTCACGAGCAATTGCATTTGACTCGTTATGATCATAATACACATTAATATCTCTTTCATCTTTGATTCTACACCTATAACCAAGTGCTAACAATGGAGTAGTGCTCCATAATCTCTTTCAAGTGTAGCTTGGATTATGGGTGAGTTTGGCGGCCAAAATATCATTTTAAGGGTAATATTTTACTTTGAGAACTCTAGTAAAAAATAGGGGAAGATTTTGTGAGAACCTTCCATCCTTGTTTGCCCAATATGGTAAGGGTAAACCCTTCGAGATCCCAAAAGCTCAAGCCATTTTCATCTTATCCCATTTTAGCCAATTGATGCCCCATTTTTCTTCAAACCCCAATAGAAGGAGTCTAAAATCCTCTTAATTTCTTCTAGAAAAGAATTCGGAATAAGAAAATAATTCATACAATATGAAGGTATAACTTGAGTGATTGATTTAATTAGCACATATTTACTTGCTTTTGAAAGAAACCTTGATCTCTTTAGGTAAGTTAAAATAGCCTTTTTTATTCCTCCCCATCATCGTAGAAGGAAGTCCCAAATATTTTCTTAGACCCGATTGCTAGCTTCTTGATAAGTCTCAAGAATGTGATTTATCGTGCAAAAGCTATTGCAATTTTGAGCAAACATGAAAAAAGTTGGACGTGTAACGAAATAATTGTAAATATCATTTTTCAGATGATAAAATTAAAATCCATTTCTCGAAGGAGCTACTAGTTTTTCAGACACAGACACGGAGAACCAAAGTTTGAATCTTTATAAATTGTTTCGCAAAAAACTCACCTCGAAGAGAACACATGAAAACAAAATTAATTAAATTTTGTATTATCATAAAATAATAAAATTGACTTATATATCTACTATAATTTTTTTAGATAGACAAAATAAAGAGTCAAAGTTCAAACATAGATTCAGAGCGTCCGACTTAACAATATCGATATCATTTGTGGAAATATAACCATTATTATCATGCGGGCCCAATGTCATGTTATCTTATCTAGAGTATCAAGATGAATGGATGAAGACATTCCCACCAATGTTGTTTGTTACATGACATCCTCTTTTACAAAACAAAACATAAACCTCAAACTTTGTTCAACAAAACCTTATCTATCTATCTATGTCTATGTTCTAACATCTTACACTTCCACCGTCTCTTTCTCTCTACCTTCAATGGCATCATCCATCATTCCTCGTCACTATTGCTCCAACTTTGCAACTACACCCATTTTGTTTCACTCTAATAATCACTCTAAGAGTCTTAATTATCCATTTTTGAATACCAATGTTGGAGGATTTAGTAGAAGTTTCACTACTCGTTGCTCTTATCAAACTCCACCAACCCATCATTCTCAATTTGATCATAAACATGTAAGTTTCTTAAAAATTTGTTCTTTTTTAATGTATGATGTTGTTTCTTTTGTTTGAAGATTATGTAACTGATTCTGAACCTTTTTTTTTTTTTTTTTGTTAATGTAAGATGTTTTTTTTTTAAGAACACATTTGATTTTGTAATTCTGAAATTTAGTATCATGTAGTAATTCTCAACATTTTTTTTTTTTTTAATATAAGGTGTTAATGACTTTATTTGCCTTTATCGGTAGATTTGAATTGTGCGCGATCCTAAGAATATGATTAGTTGCGTTGATTTTAATGATAAAATGAATTTCAATTATTAAAACACACCTATTAATTGTAGTTAGTGGAGTTTTAGGTGGATTAAGATACAATAAATAAGAGTATATTAGTCATGTTATGTTTATAATGAGACTTGAGATTACCTTTATATATGATTTGAGTCACAAAGCTTATTGTGTTAAATTTTGGTGCAGAAAGGAAAGTCATTTTGCTTAAAGCAATGCGCGATATCTTTAGCGCTTGCGGTCGGGTTAATAACAGGAGTTCCTACGTTGGGGTTGCCTAACGATGCACATGCAGCTAACCCCGTGTTACCTGATCTGTCTGTATTGATATCTGGACCACCAATTAAGGACCCTGGGGCATTGTTGAGATATGGTCTTCCTATTGACAATAAGGCGATTAGAGAAGTGCAAAAACCACTTGAAGATATTACTGATAGTCTCAAGATTTCTGGAGTCAAGGCACTCGACTCTGTCGAAAGAGTAAGATTCTTATTCTGTTGTCCAAAATTTTGGTTTACATTTCCTATGCTTACTGCGTAACGCGTATATGAGATGTCAGCTCGATGATAAAAGTTTGACCTAGTAATCTCAAGGGACAAGTTCAAGTCCCTTCAGAGACAATTGTAAAACAACTGTTGTGTCTCCATAATAAACATTTCCCACGTACATTGCATATGATCTTCCGTGTTTCTTTTTTCTTTCGTTTTATAACTATAGAAACTGAGTATTTTACTTTGGGTTGTAGAATGTGAGACAGGCATCTCGAGCTCTCAAGCAAGGTAAGACGTTAATTATATCAGGTTTAGCTGAATCAAAGAAAGAACATGGAGTTGAGTTGCTTAATAAGCTGGAAGCTGGTATCGATGAATTTGAACTGATATTACAAGATAGGAATCGGGTCGCTGTGGCACCAAAACAGAAGGAACTTCTTCAATATGTTGGAGGGTGAGTGTCTTAATTGCTAAATCACCTGCATAAGAAGGAGTTATTTTTCCGAAGAGTACTAGTCATTAAATGAACTATTAGCAATAGCGTAAACCTATTAGGCCAAGTCCCTAAACCTTGACTAAACATCTACCTAGTCAACGGGCTATGCTATTGGCCGAATCACTGGATACTAGTTGAGTTGTTCTCGTTATATAACCAACTACGCCTAAAATCTTAATGTCAGACTTACTATGCACCTAGTGATCACGTTTAGTCAATCAGCCGATGAAAAACACTCATTTTGACAACATGATTTGTTTGTGGTCTCTGGATCACTAGTCTAACGAACCGGCAAAAACAACAATCCTCCTTCTAACAATAGAAGATTGAGGACGACTTGGAAAATTAATCTTGTAGAGAAAGATTTTTCTCATATAGAACCTTTCATTGACTGCAGCTGAGATGTTCCTGGGGCATTGCATTTCTGCAGTGTTGAAGAAGACATGGTTGATGGATTTCCATATGAAGTGCCTGAGGAATACCGAAATTTGCCTTTATTGAAAGGGAGAGCAGCTGTAGATATGAAGGTCAAGATTAAAGACAATCCAAACTTGGAGGAATGTGTGTTCCACATAGTTCTTGATGGTTATAATGCCCCTGTAACTGCCGGCAATTTCGTTGACTTGGTAGAGAGACACTTTTATGATGGCATGGAGATCCAGAGAGGTAATAAATCCGATATTTGGTGTTTGTGTTTGTGTTTTTCGGTCTCTTATAGCTATCGTTGGTTAGTTCAAGAATGTTTTAGACCTTTTACAACTGTCTTTTAGAATATATTTAGGCGTTGTTTTGATATATAACTTAAATTAAGTACTTGTATCATAAGCATTTACCATATAAGTGCTTGTATCATAGGCTCTTATCATTATAAGTGCTTATGTATAAGCTATTTCAATTATAAAAGATAGATAAAGTCATACTATTTTCATATAAACTGTTGTAAACTATCCTAGAGGGCTTGTCGAAATGAGCTGAAAACAGCTTATAGACATGTCATAAGTTGTTTTCATAAGCTCTCCCAATTAGTCTTACAAGTGCATATGACAAAAAATAAGCACAAATAAGTCTATCCTAGGTCCATAATACTTAATTTATTTGTGATCGAAGCTGATGTATCTTGTACTGTTAATGAAATATGTAATTTTGTGTAGGAATATCCATAAATGGGTTCTCTAGTTATATACATTTTCACCAGTATAGTTTTGTTTTGTTTCCATTTACTTTTGTGCAGCGGATGGGTTTGTTGTCCAAACTGGTGACCCTGAAGGCCCTGCCGAGGGTTTTATTGATCCAAGTACAGAGAAAACAAGGACTATACCTTTAGAAATTATGGTAGAGGGAGAAAAGGCACCTGTTTATGGAGAAACTCTAGAGGTAATACATATATACCATGAAGATCACATAACCCTATGACTTGTAGACTGATATTTTTTCGATGAATTCTTATTTGTTTCAAGTAACTTCAGTTTCTTCCAATCTTTTTCACACCTTTTTTTATGATCAGAAGAAATAAGTGTCACACTACTATAGGCTTCTTGCATGAAGTTTCACTTTATTACATGTTGAACTTTGTTTTATAATTTTTGAACCCTCTGTCTTGTTTGGACAGGAGCTTGGTCTATACAAGGCTCAAACAAAGCTTCCATTTAATGCATTCGGAACAATGGCAATGGCAAGAGATGTAAGTCTATTCTTTGACATGGCTTTCTTTAAGCATGCTAATATTTTATCTTTCTTTCTGTAATCTTGAATAAATATACCCTTAATTTACTCCTTTATATATGTTGTTGAGTAGGAATTTGAGGACAACTCTGGTTCTAGCCAAGTATTTTGGCTATTGAAAGAAAGTGAGCTAACACCAAGCAATGCCAATATATTGGATGGTAGATATGCTGTTTTCGGCTATGTAACAGAAAATGAAGATTTCTTAGCAGACCTTAAGGTTGGTGATGTCATAGAATCTATTCAAGTTGTTTCTGGTTTGGATAATTTGGCGAATCCCAGCTACAAGATTGCTGGTTAAGGATCTTTATGTTTTCCGGCTATTAAATATTGCACACGAGTATTCGATCGACGCGTAGTTCGACCTTCAACGGTTACCGGAGAAGCAGATTTTTACATCCAGAATCTAGCTTTCAGTTAAGCAGGTTGAGATATATTATGTTTTTTTAAGGCTTGTAGCTATTATTCAATCAATTCATCAATGAAATTGTGACTGTTTTGTGAGGAAATTGTATGTAGGTTATTCATGTACTAGAGCTATTCATATGAGAAGACATAATATTATCAGTGTAATTTTTTTTACATGTCAATCATAATTGTTTTTTACCAAAAAGTTAAGTATAAAATTATGTTTTCCCTATCAATGTAGTTTTTCTTACATTGTCAATCATAATAGTTTTTTACGTTGTCAACTAATTATAATCGTTTTTCGATAACAATTGTTCGACTTCAATCGTAATTGCTTTCAAAGTCACATATGAATGATTGTGATTTGTCGGCAGTGTACACTTGTTTACACTAAACCAAACTTAAACTTTTTCTTTTTGAACGACGTTGATACTTTCCTATTATATTATACATTATTTCATGCGATGTACCTTAGTTTTTGAAAAAAAATCCCGTATCTCATATTCATATCCAATTTTTGCATCATTATTGTCATTTTCCACATCCCCTGAGATTAGGAGCTTCAACCAGTTTCTACCAAAAAATGTATGCAAAAATTCATCAACGATGTATGCTTATTTTGTTTTTGATCGTATAAACAAAATTTGGAGTTAGGCCTAACTCAATTCAAATGCTAACTCGAGATGAGGATTGTTCAAACCTTGTAAAGACTACTTTCATTAGTCTTCACATCTCTTAACAAAGCAACGCAAATATAAACCACCTTTTAAGGGACAAATTGTATATTTATTTCCAAGATTATAGTATAGGTCATATATTAATGTGCATGAGCATGAGCAAATCCAGCCAAAACAGGTCTAGCACAATGGTTGATGTGCAGTGTCTGCGAGTGTTGTAAACTCCGAGGTACTGAGTTTGATTCATATTCATCAAAAACAGATAATCAAATGGAACCATGAGGACCTTGATATTAGTGTTGGAACAGTCCATGCTACTACTATCAAGTGTTACAACTTACATAGAGAAACATATTATAAAAATGGTTTGAATGAAAATGAGGAATACAAATTAGCTTTACAAAAATTATAGCCTAACAAAGTAATTGTAGAGCTCTTCATTAACTATGCCTTTCACTCACTTTTTTTTTTTTGGTGTTTTCCATCTTGATTCTTCCTTCTCTATTCTTAATACAAATGAGATAAAATACAAACTGCTTATCGCCGGTTTGATCTGCGGTCCGATGTTTAAAACATTCCTTGATAGTGAAAAATATTTCAAGGTCCTCTATACCTGCGGAAACATAAACAACTCTGTTGCTGATCAAGAGGGATCATACCTCCACCCTTTGAAGTGTCAATAGCTTCCAACATGGTGACAACTTCATCCATCTCTGGTCTCTTATCCGGATTAGCATCCCAACATCTTTTCATCACATTTGCGAGTGAGCTCGGACAACATCGCGGAATTTCTGGCCTTAGATTCTGCAGTAAAAACAGCCATTTTGGATTATCAACACTCAACTTTAGACATCATAGAATTTGCATAATGCCTAAGGCCCGTTTACAGGTCGAGAGTATAACATTCTCATATTTGTTTCAAATTTTCATAAAATACTACTTATCAAACACAATATAGCTGGCAATAGAATTCCTGGTAATAATATTTCAAGGACCAAGGAATGTTATTACCGAGAATGTGATTTTATACCTTGAAACAAACACACCCTAATAGTTTTCTGTGTTGTTTTCCAAAAAAAATTCCCAAGATATGTTAATTTACGATGGTAAATCCGCTTAATATATTTCACTTACCTGTCTTACAACGGCTGATGTTACTTCTGAAAAACTAAGGTCAGGATATGGCATGTCACAGCAGTATATCTCCCATAAACATATGCCGAAACTATACACGTCGCATTTTCTATTGTATGCACTGCCATTTAGAACCTGCAAGTATTTCTTCAGGTAAGTATAATATACAAAGTCTCTAAGATCTGAAGCAATTCAAACAAAACAGGAACTATGCAAGTCAAGCTAAATAATAACACAGACAATATCAATGCGTAAGAGTGATACTTTCTATGGAAAATGCATGTACCTCAGGAGCCATGTAACCAAGGGTTCCAGTTTCACCAGTCATGTCATGAGGATTCGAAGCTTCGATACGAGCTACACCAAAATCAGCGATTTTCAACGTTCGTGTCTTGTCTAGAAGCATGTTTTCTGTTTTAACATCTCTGTGGACAATCTTCTTCATGTGGAGATAACTCAACCTATATAAAGTAAAAAAAATGAATTTTTTTAGGATTATAGAAAGAAAATTTATTATGTTAATTAAACTTATATGACATAGATTAGGCATATGGATTGGACCCTCTTGCAAGGTCAAGAGCTAGTTGAACAACCACTTTAAAAGCCAGCTTCCTTCTTCGGTTTTTAATTAGATACGACTTCAAAGCACCACCAGGACAATACTCAACAACAACACAACATAGATTACTCGGCATTCCTATATGACCGGTTTCTGTTTGTATCTGTAGATCTGATGTTCCCATTGTTGCACCAAGAAACTGCAGAATGGATTTGACATTAGGTGTGAATAACAAAAACTCGAACATGAATGATTGAACCCAAGAAAACAGCCATTGCAAGCAATTCACATGTTATGATATCACATGAATGCTATGAAGGAGCGTTAACTGACTCTTTCATCGTATACATGTTTTTATTGCTTTTAGGCTTTATTTATCTTAGGTCAGTAGTTAATTTTAGGAGTAAAATGGTTTAGTTTGTTGCTTATTAATTATTGAATTTAACTAATATATTTGTGCTCTTCTTTTCATGTTAACCAAGCTCTTTCTGTAGTTTCGTTGTTTCTATCGCCTAGCAAAGCAGGTGGATTGCCTAGCGAGAAGCAGCATTGCAAGGTGCAGAACAATCTGAACTTCGCACAATATTTTTTGCCGTAAATGTTTGATTCATATTAGCAAATGAAGGAAATAAATCGGCCATAGTACGCTATTAACAATATCTTCAAAAATACAAAGCGCAATTTTGTCTATGATTGTTTAACTCGAAGAAAAAACCCGAAATATTACCCTGGTTACGTTAGGATGGTCAAGCTTGTGCCATACGGCAACTTCTTGGGTAAAAGCCGCTCTCAATGAGGCTATTTCGGCGTCTGACCGATGGCCCTCTTCACCCCAATCGAGGAGCTTAACTGCAAAAACAAAATGAAAAAACAAGCTGCTTAGCATTGAATCATCTGTTTAGAAGTTTAGCATCCATCAACCTTAAGATAATAATGTTCTGTTTAGAACATCATGAAAAACATGAAAACTTACAAAGGGGATAAGTATTATTGATGAATATTTTTTATGAGTCAGAAATGTATGAGGCATCATAAGGACATGTCATTACAAGACAATATTTTCAATTTTCTTTTTTATTTTATTTTTATTTTCAATCAGGTGTCTATCAGCAATAAACAAAAACACATGAAAGTTCAAAAAAGGAAAGAAGAATAATGATGTTCATGGACACAACTGTCAAGTCAAGTGGTTCTTGTGAATTCTAAGAAAGAGAAAAAAGAAAGGTAAATGATACTTAATCTTGTGAATCACATGATTTTTAAATTTTGATCTACAAAGTTCCAAAATTGCGGTGGTCCACGATCGATAAAAATAACCGAAGTCTATCAACTTCCATGGTTCTTTAAAGAACTCATGGAAATAAAAGACAGCAAAGTTTGGACTCATGTCTAACTTAATTTTACAATGAAAAAGAGCAGAAAATATGGACAAATAAAATCACAATAACAAGTACTTGACATAGTTGAGAAAACTGCAAAATTTAACTCTAAAACATCAATTTTAATTCAAACAAACTCTTCAATCCTTTATTATACTTTCATTTCAAGATAAGAACTCAAACAAATAGGTTTTTTTGCGACAAAATAACGAATAGGAGTTAGTTACATAAAATTCTATAAGAATCACTTGTCTATATACAAATTTGGGAAACAACATTAATGTTTTTGATGTCTCTGCGAGTCCGCGACAACACAGCCTTCATTGAGGCTGCATCAGTCTCATTTGACTACGATTTTCTGCAATATCAAGAATCATTGCGTGACTACCAAAAAAAACTTGTCTATATGTAATATTAGCATTTAGATTGGCTTAAACTTGCTACACATTTCATGAAGAGGGGACACCAACAAGTACATGAGCTTCTCCAAGTGAACAAATTTGCCTCTTGCATAAACAAAAGTGTATAAGAAATGAATGGAAAAACACACACTATTGGGTACGACTCATAGTTTCTTGATAAGTGGACATGTCCACTCGAGCTAGCGAGTATTTAAACACAAAGTTGTAATCTATAAACCTTGAGTTTGTATAATTGTAATTAGTCAGAGACAGACACAATTGGCCGAACTCCATGATCAAATCTCTTGTATTCTCTGATTGTATTTTTTACTGTTGAACCAGACTCGCTATTCCAATACAAACACAAACAACAAGTGTGCATGCTCTTTCTAGAAAGAGTTACACAACAGTTTGTAACATGACTGACAATTTAAGTATTGTCGATTGACCAGACAAACCAACATGAATCTTTTTAGCATATTTTGTTCTCACTCGCACGCTTTCTAAGAAACTTCTCATAATTGCTCCAAGTTAAACACGTTTAACCGTTCTTCATGTTATGTGAGATAAGGAAACAAAACAAAAAACCACCAATGCCAAAATAAGAAAGAGAGTACAATGCATGAAAGTGAGAGAGAAAAAAAAGAGAAGTACCAGCAACATCTATGCCATCATAAACACCACGATGAACAGTACCAAAAGTACCACGAGCAATGACAGTTTTGATAATAAGTTTAGAAGGATCAATCTCCCATTCTTGTCTATTTCTTGTATTACTATTAGAAGAAGATCTTCCTACTTCAACTTCACCACCTTCATCTTCTTTCTCCTTATTCTTCTTCTCCATAGTCCATGCTCTACTAAGATGCCTTTGTAATTGTTCATCTAAACTCTTCAGATCTATTTGATCTGCTCTCACATATCCACCACTCTCACTCTTCTTCATTTCTTCAACTCAACACCAAAAAACATACAAAAAACTTATATATCACAAAAATAAAAACAACCCTTTACTTTTTTTGATACTAAAACTACTTTGAAGCATTAAAAGTTTCAAACTTTGGATCCATGTTCTTGTTTTGAACAAATTTTCATTGGTGGGTCAGTTTGTGTTATTTTGTTTTTTGTGTTGTGTTCTATTTACTATGTGGTGAAGACATAAATATAATGTAACAAAAACAGAAACAGAAACATAAATAAGTTGTTTTGTTTGTTTTTTCGATTGTGAATGTGAATCTATCTCTCTCTCAATCATCCATGTGGGCACATGGATTTTGCCTGAACACGACGTGTGTTTTGTGACCACTTTTGTCTCAATTTATTGAAACCAAAGATCTTTCTTTTTGTGTATGTGGCTTTGCCTTATTGGGTCATGTTTGGTTGTTATATACATAGGACTTAGTGCCATGAAACACTTAGGGGGACATCAGATACAACATTGACACAACTTAGTGCCATGAAACACTTACACAGATATTGGATATGACATTGACACGACTTAGTGCTATGAAACACTTATACGAACATCGAATACGACATTGACACCACTTGAACAAATTTGATTGTAATTATAAGTGTTAGTGTCGTACTTTGACGTATATCAGACAAGACACCAAACATGTTTTCAATCAAAAGCGTTGGTGCTATAGAACTTAATGCATGTTTGCTTCGGTGGTGATGAAAACTGATTTTGATTACATGTAAGTTGAATGTAAAGTAATTTATGTTTAATAAGAGTTAGTTGAAAAACAAATTTCGTTTAAAAATCATGTTTAGACTAAAAAGTTACAAGTTCTAACTTCAAGTTATAATCTATTCTAAAGACAAAACCAAATTGTACTCAAGAGCAATCAAACAAATCAAAATCAATTTTACACATTCATTATCAATTCTAACTACTTCAAACAAGGAACCAAACTTAAATTCAAATTCAACTGAATCTCACTAAAATTATGTAAAGCCTTTACGATTTATTTATTGTATGGTGACGTGCTGAGTTTGATCAAAGCGCAGTGATCTACCATAATTTTACAAAAACTACACCTTACCGCTTCAATAAAATTGTGGTGTCATTCTGATTATCTCGGACCAACCATATGTTTAGTGGACTGATTTAAATTTCAACGAATTAGATATAGGGTTGAAACAAGTGTCAAGTGTGTTGCTAGCAATAAATCTAATACAAGTGAATAATGCACGCAATATATGAGTGTTGTAAATCATGAGATATTCGATCGTTTTTAGTTATAATAAAATACTAATTAATTGACGTGGACATAATGATAGTAGGTGACAACAAAACTCTATCTCTTCCCCCATTAAAAAAAAAACTCTATCTCAAAATTTAATTACTCCTTTTTATATTTATATTTAATATCTTTCCTCCCTTTTCTGTCTCCCTTTTTCTTAATTTGTTTTATGGGATTCACGGTTGTTGTACCTTTTTCTTCTTTCTATATTGCTATCTTTTTCAAATAAGCATGGTTTCATTAATGAGTTGAACATATACAAATGGTTTTATTAAAAAAAGTATCACTTATTAGTTATTAGCCACAAAGAAGATTGTGTGACTTGTAAATCATGTTTTACAGAATTGGATAAAATAATCACACTGATCAGATGATTCACAAAATCATGGTTTATTAATTTGGCAAAGTTCATAGTATCTTATCTTATAATTGACACTTAGTTTGACCATTATATCCTGACATGGTGACCGACCAAAATTTATTATATTTTTTTCTCAATCATTTTAATATTATTTGAGTCAATTTAGATCAATGTGTAATAATGTATTGGGTTATGCTAACTAGTATTTTAAAGACACTAGTTAAAAAAACTAAAAATGGTAAGTTTATATTGAATTCAGTAATTTTTTAATTTTTTAAAACATTTTTTACTATTTTTCAATACAACACTTCTAAATTTGTCCTCTTAACCAATATCATAAGGCACCCTTTAACATTTTCTAAATATATTTTATGATTTAAATATGATTTTCATCCCTGTAATTATAGGCCGTTTGATTTTTCATCCCTGAACTTACTAATCCTTCCATTTTACCCCTGTAATTACTAATCATTTGAAAGTTCGTCCCTCTTCCCGGATAATCACGGCCACGTCATCAAATTAGCAAAATGGCATGGGAATTGACAAAAATACCCCTGACTTATTTTTAAAAATTTAAAAATCTGAAAATAATTTTAAAAAAAAATATATATATATATAATTTTTTGAAATATGAAAAAAATATAAAATTATATAATTTTTTAAAATCTGAATATATAATTTCGAAAAATTATTAAAAAATCTGATTTTTTTAAAAATCATAATAATAATTTCAAAAAAAATTACGATTATATAATTTTAAAAAATATATTTTTTGAAATATGAAAAAAAAATGGAAAATTATATATTTTTTTTAAAATCAGAATATATAATTTCGAAAATTATTAAAAAATCTGATTTTTTTTAAAGATTTTTTTAAAAATCAGAATATTAATTTCGAAAAAATCTGATTATATATTTTTTAAAATTATGTGAAAAATTATTTCATTTTTTTTCGAAAAAGTTATTTTCAAAATATTTTTAGAATTTTTTTATTTTTTAAAATTATTTTCAGATTTTTTAATTTATAAAAACAATTTTTCAGAATTTTAAAAATAAGCCAGGGGTATTTTTGTCAATTCCCATGCCATTTTGCTAATTTGATGACGTGGCAGTGATTATCTGGGAAGAGGGACGAACTTTCAAATGATTAGTAATTACAGGGGCAAAATGGAAGGATTAGTAAGTTCAGGGATGAAAAGCATATTTAAGCCATATTTTATTGAAACTTTTTCTTCCTCAACAAATAGATGAAGGTTGTCTATCGTGATAACTATTATCTTTCAAACTTGTTTAACTCTATAGTTTGATAGGATGTGATGCATATGTTTGTATGATTGCTGGTGTAACACCCCGTTACCCAAAAGTAAATAAATAACAAATAATCATCAGAGTAATTCACCAGAAACGGATATGCTACATTGCAATATCAAAATTCTTAAATAGCATATGAAACTATTTAATTAAACCACTTAATAAAAATGAAAACATAGCAGCGGAATAGTTTTCAAATCCAACAACAGCCTACGGCATTAAAGGCCTTAGCTTAATTCAACAACATTATTCAAAAGACAATAAAGGCTCCACATCAACAAGTTCCAAAATTCGATACATGGAAAAGAAACAACAATAATATAAATAACAGTTCTCATCCCACGTATCAGAGCCCTAGACACGACATTGAGCCACCACCAACTACTCAGGATCACCTGCAAGTTACCCATAGGAAGGGCAACATTTTCAAGCAGAAGGGGTGAGATTCACAACAATAAATATAGATATTAAGATCTTCAATTGAATCTAACACCCTAATCATCAAACACATCATCTTGTAAACATATATATGTGTATAAGTTACAAGCAACAACAACATCCACAATACACCATGATCACAATGAATATATATAAATGCATATTCAACACCAACAACATCCATCAGATAATAACTGAAACCAACAACCAAGACTCATGCAAATGACATGACCACTGCTAAGACACCATCTTAGACTTCTTAATGAAATGCAATATGCATGTGGTACCAAACAGGACCGAAGCCCTCACCGCTTTTGAATGGTTAAAGCATTCATCAGGACCGAAGCCCTCACCGCTGTTTTATGCATATGCCATGGACCTACTTGTGTATATCTACATACAACTGACCATGCAATGCAACTCAATATGACTCCACTTTAATAATATGTATGATTCAACAATTGGCAGACATTTCAACCATCATCAGTAATCATTAATCCAGTAGTTCAATCAACCAAAATAATGCATAATTGTATATAACCATGCTCAAAAACAACAACATCAACCACTACTATTCAAGCTAGCAAAACAACATTCAGGAACTGTGCAGCTCTCCTCGCGAGCACATCTGCTCGCCATGGCGAGTTCACAAAAACACTAGCTCGCCATGGCGAGTTCAAGGCGAACTCAAGGCGAGTGAAAATCAGGTACTCTCGGGAAAAATGTCATTTTCTCACTCAAATCCAAATTCTAAGTTCCCTATTCATCTTTTTAGCCTAAAAATTCCACCATTCATCATTAATATCATCTAGGTACTTTAAACCATCCCCAAAACATCTTATAACAACTTTTCAAAAATCAAGTTTTAATCTGGGCTACTCGCCATGGCGAGTTGGACTGCTCACGAGGCGAGCTATGAAGTTGCTCACTCGCCATGGCGAGCACAGCTACTCGCGAGGTGAGCGATGAGCTTCTGTACGGGCAGAAAACTGGTTTTTCCCAAAAATCTCATTTTCCTTCCAATCACTCCCCAAATCAGTTTACAGATGAGAATTGAATGTTTCTATGCAACCAAAACCAAATTCTAACATCAGAACAGCAGTATCTACCCCAAAAACCATAAATTCAATTAAAACTCAATTCTTCAATTTCACTCCAAAAACCTGTTAAACTCAAATCAGACTTTAAAATCTACACTATTGAAGTAAACCTCACCCTTACCTTAGTTCAGAATGAAAATGCACAGCAAAAATGGATTCCCTTGGTTCTTCTCTCTTGTTCCTGGTTTTCTCTCCCTTGGCTTGGTTTCACGTAAACTGCTTCTGACATCTATTTCTCAACTTCCCTCTTACTTAACTCCCTAATATTTCCATTAGCTCCCCATTAATTTTAATAATTATTAAATAACTCCCCAAACTCCAAAATAACTAATATTTCATACTTATTCTAATTATTATTAAATAAACTATATAATAAAATAATACACCACATAAAACACTCAAAAATCACATATATATAAATATATATATATACTCCGCATAAATCACCAAACATCATATATAAAAATATATATACTCCACATAATTCAAATTAATTAAATAAACAACTAGGGCGTTACAGCTGGGACTCGCAAAACCAATAAGACACAATTTTTTGCAGATCTGCAGGAAGGATTTGTTTCCAATATTTCAAAGTCCACGATTGTGTTACTCTTACTATTACTAACTTTGTCTCCAGCAATGGTGGAACTGGCAAAAGTTATGGTGCATAAGTTATTTCCTTATGCACCGTGCATAAACACATCACAACCATCAGATTTCTTTTATTTTGAATAAAAATGGTTTTGGCTCGCTTTGGGGGTGTAGGAAGCAATTATATTGGGATTTATGCACGGTGCATCGGTGGAACCATGATTGTGTTACTCTTACTATATTATTTCCACACTCAGGAAATAATATATATATATATATATATATACACACACTAAATAATATATTCGATCGTTTTTAGTTATAATAAAATATAATTTCTTTAGTGTATATATATTATTTCTCAAAATAATTAATCATAAAAAAAAAAAAAAAAAAATTAAGGTACAGTGGTATATACTATTGGATTTATGTCAGTAACCTTGATTTAACCTAACTTTTTGAGGGGGAAATTTCTTTAGTGTATGTATATTGTTTCTCAAATAATAATATATATATATATATATATATATATATATATATATATATATATATATATATATAATTGTCGGTACAATGTACATACTATTGAATTTTATGTCAGTAATCTTGATTCAACACTTGCATTATGCATTTTTTTTATGGTATAGAGCATAGACACAGAAGAGGGGCAAGAGGCGAAGGAGTTGAGCCAGCGTAGCGTACTGTTTAGAGTATTGTTGTAATCTAGACAATATTAATATATATGTAGTCTGTAATTACATGTAAATCCTAATCATTCAAGTAATATAGGAAACTGCAATTGCTTGCTCTGTAATCGCAGAGGTAGACACACTTGACTGAATTGTTTAAACAAAAAATTGTGTTGATTGTCTTGTGATTTATTGTTTCTTTAATCATATGTTACTAGGTGTTGTTCTAACATTTTATATTATGTTTTTCTTCAAGTTTTAAATCAATGTCTTTTGACCATTATTGTTTTTGTTTTTTTTTGTTTTTTTTTATATTTATTTTGATCATTATTGTTAATATAAATGGTAATAGAGTCTCGCATAAAATGAAATGAAATAAGAGAATAGCATGGAACTTACGGAATTCTAGTGGATTAGGTTAGTGATAGAGAAAGGAGGAACGTATATATTTACTATAAATCAATTAAACCCTTACTGTATCATTATATAAAGTTTTAGGTTGAAACTTCAAATGAATTCCCTTTACATTTCTAACTTTTTCTTTATAAATTTAATGTTTGATTGGACTCCAAATCAAGATATTTAAACGAAAAGTAGTTGCACTAAATATACACCAAGTTTTCTTTAGAAATTTTAGTTGAACAGCAAAACTCTAATTTGTCAAATGCTACTTGATACTCACAATTCACAAAGGTATGTGAAAGCAACATATCAGAATATGATGCATCAAAATAGTCTTAACAATAAATAATAACAAATGCCAGTGGTAAAAATAAGTAATCCGCTAAGAGTCTCACATCAAATGAAATATGGTATAAATTGTGTTTATAAGAGATGAATAGTTCTCAAGTTGATTTTTTAGAGTTTGAATTAGGAACCGAATTAAGTGAGTGAAAAACTAAAATATTATAGAAGATGGTTAAGAATAGACACACGAAACATATTAAAAAAGATGACCTTTTTTTATAGTGGTTAGGGTTTAAACTTCAATCCTTGCATATATTATGCATTGTTCCTATCAACTGAACTAAGCTTATGAGGATAAAGTAGACCTTTTTATGAGAGTGAGTATCTCCCCTTATGTAAGTTTACCTAAAAATTTAAAGGAAAAATTCCATATATTAAAGGTACAAAATCTTCTCGTTATTTTCACATAGCTCAAAATTGAGCCAATAATTTTCCTTTTGTTATGTGTAATGATTTATAATTTGCATGATAATCTAATTCCACAAAGTAATAATTCAATAATTTGTGAGAAACTGAATATTTTCGGGATACAAAGTTATTTGAGAAACTTAATGATTAGTATACATTTAAAGGGTGGTGGTAGGTGTCACAGCTAGATTTCCTTTCTAATAGGTTCCATTTGAAATTATTGATAAAATCATTTTTGGGATAAGATTAATTATGTTAATAAACTACTTGTTATTAAGACAAGACTAGCAAGTATGTGATAATGGAGAAAACAAACAATAAAATCCATAAAAATAAATCAATAATATTAAAATGGAGAGAACCCACAAATAGTGACATACTCCATACTAGTGCAAAGACAATAATGTACATTCCTTTAGGTGACAAAAATCAAATTTGTTTTTACTTCTTTTTATACAAATCATTCAAATGGATTCTCATAATTCTTTTCCCTTATGGTCTATTTGTTTAGCCATCAATGCATATTGCTAGAACATGCCAACTGCCTTACTAGTATTGGCTTATCTATAACACCTGAGAAATAAAGGCAAAAGAAAACTTCTCTTTTATTATGAAAGAGAATTTCAATTATGACAAGCTTGAATAGGTTATGGATCTGGTGAAGGTTGCATCTGAAATACTTTGGTCTAGATAAAGAAAAAAGTAAAAAATATATATATAAAGAAACATACTAATTGTATTAGCCACAAATGTGCTATTCTTTTTTTTTTTTTTTAAATCGGATATCCTCCGCGCAACTGCGGAGATCAATTCCTCGAGCATTGTGCGACTCAAATGGGCGACAAGCTCTCCCTAAGAGTTTTAATGCTACCACCAAATGTGCTATTCTATAAATGTACTATTCTAACTATGCAACAAATATTTCTTTCTTTAACCCACTCATTTCAGCGAAGGTTTTGATAATCTAAGGTTTGGTTAGAAGGGAGTAAAGTCAAGTCAATGATTATTTCAGTTATTAGAATTCGAATTTGGGTTCTCCCGAACAATTTCTCATTAGCTGAAGTTCATTAACCATTTGAATTTAATCGCTTGATTATATAATAGCATAGATATATTAAGGATGTCTAAAAAGAACTTGGTTATGAAATGCAGAATCAAACTAAATGGACTTGATACCATAGTTGTATACATAACTATAATAGAACTATCTTGTTCAAAAAAAGAACTATAATAGAACTATCTCTATATTGATGAATGAACTAAGACCATTGATTGATTTTGAATTTAAGTATTCTTATAGATGCTTTCATTTTTCATTTATCAATGATTAAGATGAGTTGGTTGGTGTCTAACACTTTGGAATAAAGAAGATATAGAAACGTGGCATACTATCATAATTCAGAATACAACCTTCACTTTATTTGTCTTCAACAAAATAAAATGAAATAATTAATCTTACTCTATTCAAAATTAATGAAGAAAATTTAGAAAGATGATTGTTGTTTGGTGCCTGGTGTGCACTAATTTCAATTAGAAATGTAAATTTGGGCATGGTTTCTAATGAACCACGAACTAACACGATTCAGCACAAGTAGTCGATACACAATGTGTGCGAGTGTTATAAGCTTCAGAGTACTGAATTCGATCCATAGTCAAAAAATGTATCGTAAGATGTGAGTGAAATGTTCAACCATATATGTTTGGTGTGTGCTCGCCAATCTCTATTGTCTCAAGCATACACTAAGATTTTAAAAATAGCAACATTTTTATTCATGTGACTTGCTTTATGTTTTGTAAATTTCCAAGCTCCATAAATTTCATAAAAAAATATATACATTAAAATGAAATATTCCAGTTGTTTGCAGCATTGGCTTTTGGAATGAATTAAAGGGCATGTACCATTGATGTTTCTACGTTGATATATAATACAACACACATTAATAAGTGTAACCCGTGATAGACTGCACTCTGAATTCAATGTGAAACAAAAAAGATGTCTCAACTGAGTCATGAATCATGAGGCCATGTTTCAACTGAATCATATAGTAATAGTAACTTGTAACACCCGTGATCTCAAAAATGTAAAAAACTCTTCTCAATACATATAATTAAAGCATTTAAAAATCACAGTCATAGGTCCATAAGTACAACTCATATGATAAAAAAGTTGCAAGAACCTTAGATTTGCTTACACAGATCAAACCTACAATACCCCACTTCTCTGCACTCAATGTATGCGAGTTTCACCGCTTGATTCTTTGAAACAAAACAAAAGTCACAACAACAGTCGCATCGCGATTCTTGATAATGAGAAGAACTGCCCTCAAATACCATTTATGTACTTCGATCGCGACGGTGTTGCCGTCAAATACCATTTAAATCTTGCATACAATGCCCTCAGAAAAGGGTAATTGAAAGAAGAAGAAAAGAAAGTAATTCATCTTCATAATTCATATCATTGGGGAAAAAATTCACCAAACATCATCAATGATGTAGGCATGAATTGTTACTGTTAAGATATGCACTAATGGTCTGTCTTGATTAGGGTCTCAGCACCACAAATTTTCATGTTCAGAGTCACGAGACACACATGGAGTAAGAGTCAACAAGGTAATCCAACAATATTTCCTTGCATTGGAAGCATATAAATCCCTGAATGAATTTAATACTAAAAACAAAATTATACTATTGCAAATTGAAATCCAAACATATCTTCCAATTGGTGACAATGATCTGTTTGAGGCTGAGAAAGCAACCTCACTAAGAAGTAACTCTGTACACATTCTCTTCACTGGTAAACCTTTAACTTGGTCAACTTTATGAAGCACGGACACTCCTCGAATTAGATATGCCCCGATGTAGAACATGTGTGATGTCTGACACCAACACGACACCACATATAATTACACTGAATTATGTAATTTTATCAAATTATTAGCGGTGTGTCGACGTGTCAGTGTTTGTGTCGTGTTCGGTGTGCGTGTTCGTATTTCATATGGTCAACTTCATTGTAAACCAAGTCTACAAGTTGATGAAACAAACTTTGACAGTAAGACCTTAGTTGTAAATCACATATAAGAATTCCAATGACGTATCCAAAAGTGCTTGGATGAGATGGTTCAAGTCTTTTCTAACTTAAACCAAGGATCCTTAGTTCAAATACAGCTCTAAAAACTAGGTAGCTTTAAAATTCTTGAGAGTTTTGTCATTGATTTTAGTTCTATCCGACTCGATGAATCAGTCTTTCAAGTTACGTACAAAGAACAATAAAAGCATTTCAATGACATTTAGAAAAATCATAAATTTGTTACTAGTTATGTATCAAGTGAACTTTATTGGTGTGTGTGTGTCATAAAAAATCACTATTCAAACAAATATTTTCAATACAAATCAATTCACTCAAAATCACTTTTATAAAATACAAATCAATTCACTCAAATCAATATCAAACTTGCAAACTATAATCCAGAGACACTGGAGATGCATAACTAATCAGACTTTTAGCACATCATTCTCACTAAAGAAATGAAATAATACTTCCACTGACAAATAAAGCTAACCATTGGAAGAAAAAAAATCAATTGCTATACAAGTAATAGATTCATTGATATGGTATGCTCAATTACAGCTTCAATATAGTGTAGCATTTGTTTTTGGTGTGGAAATAACAAGTACAGTTGCTGCTATTGATCCAAAACTATATTTCCATTGTGGAAAATATGATGACTTCTTCTATACTATAATAAGGAAATGAAGAAGGCCAAAAAAGTAGCTGTAGCGGTAAAAGCGACAGTTTTCATATACATAATTAAGAGTCGGCTTTCATATTCATGAATTGTAACGGCGTTTCTTCTTATCTGGTGTTGAATGTACCTGTGCTTTGATTCCATATGTTTTTAGCTGATAATTTTCAAAAGCCTCTGAAATTTTTTCCACCTATAGGATTGTCCAAAGTACAAGGTCAGTGATGTTGGCATGAATGTGTAAAAAGAAAGTAAGATTAAACTTGGATTGGATTTAATTTTACTGACCAGTTCTGGCTTTTTTGAGTACACCCTTACTATCATATCTTGAAAAGATGCAGGCAACAAGTGGCTTATGCGCTCGTCAGGAATTGTAAATTTCTCATCACTTTCATAATCCTGAATAGATATATTATTGAATATGTAAATGAAAGAAATATAACTAGTAGCAAGTATAAAATAATTATTCAAGTTTCGTTTTCGAGAAATTGTAGTTTCTATTGAATAATTTATTGTCTAATTCATGACTCATTTATGAATCCCTCAAAATTATCGTTCACGTAGGCAGAAGCATTTAGTAATGAACTGTGTCGTTGATTTTTATATATTGCAGCCTATTTAAAACAAATGTCTTAGTTACATAAAATTAAAGGACAATCACAACTGAAAAATGCAAGCACCGAGAAATTATCACCTAATAAATCGCCTAATACAATATAAACACCATCAACAATAAAATATAAAGCTTATAAATAGGAAATCTTGATAAAAGATAGAAAGGTTCATTGCTGTACCTTGAAAAAGTGAATGCTGCCACCAAAACATGCACCAGAAGAGATAAGAAAAGATTACATTAGTATACAACATTAGGAAGTTCAAACAAACTGAAGGACCACTGTCGACATGTATTATTATTAGTCTTTATTGAATACCTTTCCAGAGGATTATGCTTTCCACGAGTCAAATCGATTTTGACATTACAAACAGCTACATCTTCCTCTTTCAACATAACTCCACCATTTTTCTGTCAAATGGTGTTGCATAAAAAACAATATAAAGTTCCTTGTTGAACCTTGGCAAGAATAAAAAACATGTGCAAATGAGAAGGATTAAAAAGATTAAGGACCTGGGAACAAACGATATCCTGAGGAGTGACTTTCTTAAAATTGTCCATTATATCCTTTGGAACAGCATACTCGTTACAAAACTGCAAAACGAAACAGAAACTTAATCAGCTTCAGTAACACTAAACAATAATTGTTGAGTAAATAAGAAAAACATCACAGATAATAAACAGTAAAAAACATGCCTGATAGAGATCCCGCCTTCGAATACGCAGGATCAACTCTCTAGCTTCCTTCAGTTCTGGCAAGGGAGAAGTCTCAATGGTTTTAATTATTGAGTCATCCAGCTGCATTTTTTCAAAGTAACATATATTTTGTGATTCAAAAGAGTGATTCGAAATTTCTTTTAATACACTTTTTATTTGAAAGAAGCCATAATAATTACCTTCCAGTATTCACCAGGATCTTGAATGCTAGAAGAAATCTGCAAATAATCATTTGCTTGCACAAGTGCGTCAACAACCATAAGTTCCATTGCCTGGAAACATAAAGATGAGATTAGAAAAAATTAAAACCACGACGTTTATGGATGAACCATCACGAACAAATGAAATTAACTTCCGAATAAGTAACTACTTCATACCTTTACTTTTGGATGCGTATAAACTGTTCTATACAGATCGGCACGAGTGGCAAACAACTTGTGGATGGTAAGATCTAGCAAATTACAAAGGCAAAGGCAAGAAAAATTAGAAATATGCGATTGAATAAGCATTAAAATAAAAGTTTGAGACATAATACTAACAGTCTTTTGCACGATAACAAATCTCGTCATCCAAGACCCGCATAGTCTCCATTATCCTGTAAGGATGATAGAATTTAAGATCTTGAAGAGACGTATTATAACCTCTGTATAAGGATGGCATTTAGGGTGGGTGAGGGAAAGAGTTTCCCACCATGAGAAAGTTTTTTCTGACCATAAGATTAAATAGGTGCACAGATTTTACCATGACCTGTCCACACCATATATTTTCCCCACATCTTCTTCAAGAATGCAAATCTGCAAATCAGCCACGAACAGAAGGAATTTTCGAAATTCTAATATACACATCTTACTATTTGACTTTTCAATCAGCTAAGTACTCTCCATTGTATTTGAAATCATTTGTTCAGTTAATAATCGTTCTATTTTCTTAGTGACCGCATGTCAAACCATCCTTTTGGAGTTTTGGAATCAAAGTAAGAATCTGTTGCCGTTATGGTCGCCGTCGCACCTCTCGTCGCCGGTGTTTAGATCTGCACCTCTCCGACGATGTTTAGATCCGCACATTTCCTTTCCTTGGGGTTATCATTTTGTTTCTATTACATTACATAGTACACACACCATATGTTGCAAACAGAACAACGTTACACACACGAAGTACGAAGTGAAAACAACATGCTTACACGATACACATAAGAAATGAAAATGGCCATGCTTTTTTTTTTTATTTTATTTTAAGGAATGGCCATGCTTGCTTATGAAATAGAAAAGGAAGTTAAAAGGGTATTAAAAGGGCGATTTTCGAAATTATTGGTATCTCTAAAATTCATTCAATGTGTTAGACCAAAATCATCTTAACAAAAAAGATTGATTTTAAATGGATATGGGTTGGTGGGTGAATTGCAGATTTGTATTTTCAAGGGTTGAAGATGATGGAGGAAAATATATGGTGTGGACAGACCATTTTAAAATCTGTGCACCTCTTTAATCTTATGGTAAGAAAAAACTTTCCCATAGTGGGAAACTCTTTCCCTCACCCACCCTAAATGCCACCCTGTATAAGATATACTTTTAAGTTATTGCTAAGAAAAAGTTATTTAGAAGAAATTCATGAAACCTCTGAAATTCAAAGTTGCACCCCAGACCACAAGCTCGACAGTCACGAGCAATATAATCAAATCTGTGAATCAATAGTTTCCGCAAATCATTACATTACAGCATAACTCAAATGCTTAAATTCGACTGTTAAACTTTATGCAGTTACTTACTTGTCAACATCGATTCCATTTCGTCCATTTGCAACAATATCATACAAGAATCCTTTCTCACTTGAGCTCTAAATAACCAACAACAAGAAAACAAATGTATTAAAAAGAGAAAAGAGATTTTGAAATAAATACCTACAATATGAATAAACCAGCAAATATTTCTTGAGAATAGACAGTATAAATATAAAAAGTTACAAGTCTTACCCTAGGAAGAGAAAATTCGGAGCTCGCCAATATCATTTCCTGCCAAGTGCCAAATAACCACCCATTAGAATATGCAACATGCTTAGTATGCAGAATAAATGAATAACTATATCTATATATGAAAATAACTCCAACAAAAGTAATAGCTATTTGAACATAGAATATTTACATTAACATGGGAACGTACTGAGAAAATCGTGTTACTAGAGAACTTTCTATAGAACAGTGGAACACAAAACTACCGTGGCTATCAGCATCAGTCATCAAACTTTACATACTGTGTTTCAAAAAGTGTCCAATACTTCTAAACTTCAAAAGAAAGGTATCTCAAAGTCTAGTTTTACTATGAACTTAGTCTCTTGTACTGAAAATTTAATTAACTAATTTACCTAAAATGTCATGATTATGATGCTTAAGAAGTAAAATTCTGAAATTCAATACACTTGATATAAAACAGGTAAAAGACAATTGCAAATAGTGGCATTACCTTGACTCTTTTTAACATGTGAGGGTCAATATCAATATGGTGTTCCCCAACTATATAATCAACCATTTTGACCGACATTTGTTCATGTGAC
This sequence comes from Medicago truncatula, assembly GCF_003473485.1. NCBI lineage: Eukaryota > Viridiplantae > Streptophyta > Magnoliopsida > Fabales > Fabaceae > Medicago > Medicago truncatula. The sequence continues at coordinate 1,554,557 of NC_053047.1, read as the reverse complement.
CTACAAAGTACAAAATACAACACATTGAACACAACACTTTACGAATAACCAAATAAAACATAGTACTTTTTCGGGGCTTAGAAACACAAGAAAAACTTCTTTCTATAACATTACAAGGAAAAATGTAGAGAAAGGTGAAATGAATTAAAATGAGAAGAGTACCAATGAGAACCGCTGATAACTCGGGGAAGAAACTCGCGTTCAAACAAGTGACTGAATGGCCCGTGTCCAACATCATGCAGAAGTCCTAACAAGAGTGATGACAGTGTCAAAAATAATTTTAAAAAAATTAATGGAAACAAAATAACAAGCAGTTTTTGAGAAAAATTATATACCAGCAAGTTTCACTGATTGAATATCAAATTTATCAATACCAAGCTCCATGCCCTGTAAGATCACAGGCACATGTAATTCTTTCATCGGAAAAACTTAACTGTAACTTTATAAGGGTAAAATATGAAATAAAATAAAAAGTATACTTGGTAACTGTTGAGCTTTTCAACAGATTGACCAGCGATCCAATACACTCCAAGAGAATGCTCAAATCTGGAATGGACAGCGCCTGGATACACCAAATGTGTGAAACCTGAAACATAAAACAAATTGATTTACTGGAGTGATCATACACTGAGGTATACGAGTGATAGATATTTTATAAGATCTTTGATATATTCAGTTGCATCAAAGAAGCAATTATTTTCCCTATGGCCTATAGTTATAATTAGATTAAATATTGTCAATATTTATTGAGGAATCAAACTGGGACCACCTTGTAATTATAGTTACCCAACATACATATACACATGGACACAATTTTACATCATGTAGTAACAATTGCCTAAAAAAAACACAGACACAATTTTACATCATGTGGCGGATTCATGTCACACTAAACTTGTTATAAAGCAATCACAGTTTCACGAAATTGCAAAGTTATAAGTTATACTATCTAACATTTCAATGTCGAATCTAAATCATAAAACCAACAAATGAGGAGTCCAAAGCATTTATTTTTTTGAAATGGCAAAATTTATTGAAATAACTCAATATAGTACAAGACCTATCCAAAATAGAGCCGATAAGTACAATAATATTGCAACAGCAGGAAAAACCAAAGGAATGTTGCCCTCAAAATTAACTAACAATAAGTTGCCTATGAAACACCAATGCCCCAAACACTCCTTTCACTGAACCTACAAAAAATCAGAAACCAGAGGCACTAAAAAAGCCTTGCACCAGAAACCGCAACAAACCTATGCCAAAACACACCTAGCAAACCTATACTGTCCCATAACTGACTCAAAACAGTCTACAACACCAAACCCAGCAGACCACCAAAGCAATATAAAACCCGTTTGACGTAAAACAAAAATGCTTGTAATTCATTTTCTTCAAGTAAAACTCATTAGGCATATATGACTAAGAAGAACATGCTAACGAGTAATAAGTTCTTCAATAACAGTCGACTCACTTATGTCTCAATATACTGATTATCGTCTTTGGAGAATTTACATTAAGTCATGAACAAGTTTAAAACATAATATAACCATTCTACAGTGTAATACTTAATTGTCTGCTATTTATTCCATTATGTAACAACCTGATTTCAACGATTACAACAGAAAAATTTAAAACTATCTTAATAAGAGGGAACAGAACATAAATTAATGTCACTATAACCTAAGTTCCTACATAAGATACACAAATTTCCAATCATACAGATTTCAGAGCTATCTCCATTCTCCACCATAAAAAAAGCAATTCAGACACATAAAAACCAGCAAAAATTTATTAATTTCATTAGGCAAATCACAATCCAAAAATGCTAAAAAAACATAATTAAGAATAAGTAATTGTACAAGTGTATTTAAATTCCATAGTAGCTCCTTGATAAAAATATAAAAAAAAAAAAGAGTAAACCACTAAATTCGTCGAGGTTCCTGCGATTATGAGTTTTTCAAAAAGGTCCCTAACATCAGCAGTGAATTGGTCCATGACTCTCATAACTTATAAGGACTAATATTTGACAGAGTAAGAAAACTTTTTGAAATACGCATATAATCTCAAGGAATTATTTGAGAGTTCCCTGCAAAGTCAGAAACAAATTTAGTGGTTCAAAACGAAGTTGCAGACATATATTTGAGTAAACCACGAAATTAGTCTTTGACACTGTAGAGCACTCTCAAATATGTCCCTAAGATTATGAATACCTCAAATAGGTTCCTATGATTATGAATATCTCAAAAAAGTCTTGAACTCTATTAAATTGTCAAATTGGTCTTTAAATTTAACCACTTACTATCAATTAGGTCCTATATTTTAGCCCTTAACATATTCTCATAAAACTAATGAGTCAAATTTGACAGATTCAGTGACCCTTAAGAAATATTGATAATCTAACTATTTGAACGCGGCCTACAAAGTCAGGTTCAGGTTCAAATTTGGTCGTCTACCCATTTAAATTACACAAAAGCTTCTTGATAAAATAAATAAATAAATAAATAACCATCAAATTAGTCTCCGACTTTGTGGGACGCTCTCAAATAGTCGTATGAGATTTATGAATAGGGTTAATAGTGTTTTTCGTCCCTCTAATATATGTCATTTCCAGTTTTCGCCCCTATAAAATTTTATAGGGGCGATATATTACAAGGGTGAACTATTAACCCTTATGAATATTACAAAGATATCCCAAACATTTACGGTCAAATTTAATACTAAGACCAATAAGAGTAAAAAAAAAAAATCTATATAAGCTTCAAAACCAGTTCATCATATATATTTGATTCAACAAAAATCATATTAGTATACAATAAAGAAACAAAATCAATGGTTATAAATAAACTTGCCAAGTTGTTTCAGCTCACGAAGCCTGCAATATATACACAAAAAAAAAAAAAAAAAATCCATATCAGTATACAATAAAGAAACAAAACAAGATTTTGAAAACAACCCATTTCATAGAATCACAAAAAGTTTCAATCTTGCCTTTGAAACTGTTCAGTGTCAATGAACTTCAAACTCAGCTGAAAAAAATCAAAAACACCAAAATAAATTAAAAAAATTAAAAAATTGAATTGAATGAACATTGTCTCACAAAAATGAAGACTTTCTTTCTAACTATTGAAAAAATTTGGAAATGAATGAAAAAATTACAGAATCGATGAAGATGTTGCCATGAACGTTATCATGAACGTGTTTGTCACGAGAAGAAACGACGTCGTAACGAGGAGGCAATGAAACGGCGTCGTTGTGATAAGCGCCCATTGCTATTGCTGTTGCTTGTTGAGAGAACTGAATGTTCACTCAATCTGTAGATTCTGTTTCTGTCTTTCTTCTTCTTCTTCTTCTTATTCTAGTTGTAAGAATAAAGAATAATCTAATATTCTCTTTTAACTATATTTATATATATATAAGGTTGGAATGATTTAAAATTATAATCTTAGAGGTATTTTATTTTTCACATTTTTTGGTTTTCTTATTTTATATTTTTTATAATAAAGTTTTGGGAATTTAATATACACTTTTGCGAAAGAAAAAAAAAACTCGTTAGCCACATGACTAGACATGGCAACCGGGTTGGGCGGGGGCAAGTTTTAATATACCCGCCCCCATTTTACTGTACCCAGCCTCGTCCCCGTCCCCAAGTCCGTCGTGGATAGAAATGACTTTGAAAATGAAGTTTTTTTCGATAAAAAATATTATATTTGTATTTAATATTTTATTTTTTGAACTTTTTGAGTTCTAAAAGTATTTATTAAAGTATTGTACGTACTTGATGTCATTTAAAATTATTTTTCGATTGATAATAAAATAAATCTATTAAATATTTGTTGAAACTTTTTTTTTTTAACAAAAATAAAGGATATTCATTCATTCATATTGGTAGAATACATCAGAGAAAATAATATGATCAATATTGCTGAAAACGTAAAGGATGAATTTGCGAACCACGTCACCCAAGTTAATAGCATTCCACGACAAAATGCCTACAAATAATATGATAAAATCTAAATCACCAGAATACCCATGCTTCTGGATCTGCAACGTTGACGTTCAAATCATTGATTGAAGTTGAGATTGTCTCAAGCTGATATTTCAATACGAACCAAACGAACACCGCACAATAAAATATGTGAAATCAAACAATGTCGCACAAGACGACGAACAACACAACGTCGCACTAAGACGACGAAATCACGAAAAAACAAGAAAAACTTGATGTATGTGGAAATCACTTATTTAGATTGAAAGAAAAGAGAAAAAAATGCAGAGGGTGATTCTAGGTCAAAAATTGACCTAAAATCACCCCTCCTTCATGTGTGAAAGAGAAATAAAACTTAGAGAGAATGTAGAGTTTCTCTCACTATAAAATTAGGGCCGACTATTTGTTGAAACATTATTGATCTTAAATGAGGTGATTTTGCCTTTTGGTTTTTTGAGAAATTTACAAGTGAAAGAAGGTGAGAAATATTAATAGTATTAGTTTCATAATGTGAATATAAGTCTTATTCATTGCTAATTATTGGAACAGAACGGTTGCAAGTCCCCCTAAAAAATCAAAGGGGCAAACCATTAGTCTTATTTTTTTTTAATTGGATCTTCTAATGAGATGATGTTAAGTGTGTGTTACATCTCTCAAAAAAGTGTGTGTTACATATAAGTCATATATTGAACGAAAGATTTGGTGTATATCACTAAGAAGATAAGATACATATAACTAATGTTTTTATATTTTTATGAAGATGTGTTGTTTAAACTCATTTAATCTGTATGGTTACTCCAAAGTCGTTCTTATAAAATTGGAGGCTCAGCTCTCATAGGAAAAATAGGTTTCTAATAAAAAAAGCGCACAATTTTTTTTAAGAGATTAATCTTCTATTTAAATTGAAAATAACACTCGTATAATATGGTTATTAGCCACCGAAATTAAAATTAGCTATTATTTTTATTAAAGACGTGTTTGTTAATGGAGATAGATGAGAAAAAATTCCAAATATATAGTAGTTTTCTACATTCATAGATAACTCTAAAATGCATTTTAAATTGTAATGGCCTAGTAGTTGTGTATGTCACTGAAACTTTTATATTTGGTTCAAATTCACACAAATGTTCGGGATTGAATCTCAAGACCGATGACTCAAGTACATTCTTTTTTACTAATAAACTATTCCAAGATATCTATTGATTTTTTATATTTTATTTTATATACCTAATACTTTTGAGTGCGATATTAATTATTTTTTTAGGCTCCTAAGATTGCGAGGCTCGGCACCGCATCTTGCACATGCCAAGGGCTGGACCTGGGTTACTCTTAATTCACTTTAAAATAGACTCCCATTTGAAATTTCAAACAGTGATATCGAAGTATTGATTTGACTTGATAGGGGGTGGAAGTAGTTTCGAATGTTGGATAAATGATGTAAAGAGTCTCACACATGAGAAAAAAATATTCATATTTCAAGTATGAGTTAAAATTATCACATGAAATATAAGAGTTGATGCATATAAGCAAGAAGATTCACACCAAAACTCGTTTATATGATTGTTATTGAACGAATGACTATCCAACTTAGCGTTGCTTTTAAAAATACAAACAAAAGAAATATAATACGAGTCTTGATAACGAGTGTCATTGGAATACCCTTTAATCATTTTATATTTAAAAATTAATATTCCTTCAAAAAATTAATTGCTGCAATTTATAATACATTGAATATACAAATTTGCATAAAAACTTACCATTTTACTATCCTTAAAGAGTACTACTATAAGAAGATTATCATGAACTTAACTCAATTGATAGAGACATTGCATAATATATCAAGATATCAAAATTTAAACCCCCAACACCCACTTCTCCATACTTAAATTGTGTAAACTCTACTCACTAGAATACAATACCCTACAAACCCTAATTAACATTTTTGATATAATTTTTGGATTTAAAAGAGAGAGAGTTGGGTTGATTATGATTGATGAAGTAGTCGTGTATGTTTCTCTTGATGACACGTTTACGTAAAGTAAATTATTACTATTCCAAGTCAATGGGAATATACCATACTCATCATCATGCGTCCACGTTATGTCAAATGTCCCCTAAAGATGGTGGACAAATGGGAGGACGCAATTCAATCAAATTTATTTCTACTATTACATTCTAATGTATGTTAACAACTCTACATTTATTTTCAATTACTCTACTTTGTGGTTACATAATTTTTGGGTTTGTTAAAATATTTCACATTATATTTTAATGTTACAATAAAAACACACAAACACAATTTTATTAAAAAAAAAATTTAATATGTTCTTCGTCCTAATATTAGTTAGGATTTTTTTTATTCAGGATTCGAACGAACCTTGCATACATATATTATGTAAAAATCCTTGTCAACTTAGTTAAGTTCAAAGGAACTTAAGATTTTGTTTTTATTCTCTATACATACATTTTAGACTATAAAAATGACTAGACTATTTTTTAGGGGTTGGTCCACCATAGATATTTGAAGTTAAAAATAATGGTCAGTGTGATGTATTTGAATAACGGAGACAAACATAAGAGACTAAAATGTTGATTTTACGATATACTCTCTCCATCCTTATATCTAAGCACCCTTTTATTAGAGGCAAAGTGTGCTTAAATATAGGGATGGATGGAGTATAAGACCAAATGAAAATTGAAAATTAATTAGAAAACCAATAAACCTATTAAGCTTCCTTAAAAAAAATAGACCTATTAAGCCTATTATATACTAATAAACGAAAAATATGCGTTCCATGTTATATTTTAAATGGCAGAAGTGTTTTTTATTTATATTTATATAAGGATTAAGTGTTTGTCCAAATTATTTTGCGAAATTATAACGAATGTGCGCGCTTGTCCAAATATTGCGAAAGGAAAAGCAAATTAAAACCAGAAAAACAACTCATAAAGACCAAGAAAGCACACATTAGCCCTAAAACCAGAAAATATTTTTATGTTTGAAAATATTTTTGTACGTCAAATTTCGAAAACATGTTCACTCGAAGTTTAAGTGGTATGCAAATAAAGAGTTATAGTTTATGTTATAAGTTCGATTTTAATGTTAGGTATTTTATTGGTTATTTGAACCTTAGATTCCTTTTACCTTAAGACTCCTATCAATCGAATTCGATGACGGTTGTTCTAAATATATTAAGACAAGTAATGTGTGATTAAAATTTGTAAAAGTAAAAAATTAATTTATATTTGTATCATTTCAATATTATTTTGTTATTTTATGATCTCTAACAATTAATAAATAATGTCTATATTAAATATTATTTTCACCGCGCGCACACACATATATATATATATATATATATATATATATATATATTAAAATGGTCGCTCACTAACAGAGTTGATTAGAGCGAAAGAGGATATACTCTCACCTTGTGACAAACCAAAATTTGATTTCTAGCTGACAAAATACTCATTTGTTTAGTGTCTAACATACATCATATAGAATTACTTTCAATTGAGGAAACTTATGATTTTTTCTTTTGTTAATTTTGTCTTATTTTCTCTAGACGCATTTGAAAGGTCTCTATCTAAATTTCGCTTTAGACTTAAAAATACATTGGACCGGCCCTGCCCTCTGTCCTTGTATACCATGTATCCTTCAACTGTCTTTATATGCATGATCTTTTGCTATTTGGTTAGCCTGCAAAGTGATCAAAATGTTATTGTTGATCCTTTTGAAGGTAAGTGATATATATTTCAATTTTAATTAAGCCAACACAACACTACTAATCTTTCTAAATATGAACCCTATACAACAAGAGCTCTCAACTCGATATTCTCAAAATGGAGATTATCAGCTGATAAGATAAAGTGGACCATCAGCGAAAATATTTGTAGCGGGACAGCTTTAGAGCCAATTGATATCACTGTTAAAACCGTGATGCCTTCTGTAACGCCCCAATTTTATTTAATTATTATTGGTCGATTTAAAGTCTTTATATATATATATATATATATATATATATATATATATATATGATTTTAAATAATTATTGTTGATTATGTGGTGTGTTATATTTTATTAATGATTTATTTTGATATTATTTAGAATAATGTGAGAAATAGAATTAATTGGAGTCTTGGGGTTTTATTTTAATTAATAGAATTAAGGGGAGTTAAGCGTAATTAAAGGGAGTTAATAATAGAAGTTAAGAAAAAGGGAGAAGTTAGAAAACCAGTTTTACGTGAAAACATCAGTTTTGGGGAGAAACCAGGAACAAGAGAGGAGAACCAAGAGTTGATCTTTGCTGTGCATTTCTTCTTCAATTTCTAAGGTAAGGGTGAGGTTTACTTCAATAGTATAGAATTTAAAGTCTGATTTTGAGTTTAACAGGTTTTGGTAAAAATTGGAGATTTTGGGTTTATGATGAAATTGTAATTTTTGAAGTTGTAAGCATGAATTTGATGTTAGAAATAGGTTCTAGTTGCACACAGAAAGTTAATTTGCATCTGTAAACTGATTTGGGGAGTGATTGGAAGAAAAATGGGATTTTTGGGTAAAACCAGTTTTCTGCCCGTACAGAAGTTCATCGCTCGCCTCGCGAGTAGCTGTGCTCGCCATGGCGAGTGAGCAACTTCATAGCTCGCCTCGCGAGCAGTCCAACTCGCCATGGCGAGTAAGCCTGGATAAAACTTGATTTTTGAAAAGGTGTTATAAGATGTTTTGGGAATGGTTTAAGGTACCTAGAGGATATTAATGATGAATGGTGAAAGTTTTAGGTTAAAAAGATGAATAGGGAGCTTAGAATTGGAGTTTGAGTGAGAAAATAACATTTTTCCCGAGAACACCTAATTTTCACTCGCCTCGAGTTCGCCTTGAACTCGCCATGGCGAGCTAGTGTTTTTGTGAACTCGCCATGGCGAGCAGATGTGCTCGCGAGGCGAGCTACTCAGTTCCTGAATGTTGAATTTCGTGCTTGAATGGTAGTACCTTAATGTTGTTGTGTTGAGCATAGTTTCATGTAATTATGCATTATTGTGGTTGTTTTGATTGCTGGATTGATGATTGCTGATGATGAATGAAATGTATGCAAAGTATCGAATCATACATGTTGTTTAAGTTGAGTCACATGGAGTTGCATTGCATGGTCAGTTGTATGTAGATATACACAAGTAGGTCCATTGCATATGCATAAAACAGCGGTGAGGGCTTCGGTCCTGGAGTACTAGTTGCTCAACAGCGGTGAGGGCTTCGGTCCTGATGAATGCTTTAACCATTCAAAAGCGGTGAGGGCCTCGGTCCTGATTGGTACCACATGCATTATTGCATTTCATTTAAGAAGTCTAAGATGGTGTCTTAGCAGTGGTCATGTCATTTGCATGAGTCTTAGTGGTTATTCAGTTGTTATCTGATAAAATGGTTCTGGTGTTGAATATGTGATATATATATATATATATATATATATATATATACTATACTCATTGTGATTATGGTGTGTTGTTGATGTTGTTGTTGCTTGTGGCTTATACCTATATATGTCTACAAGATAATGTGTTGTTGCTTAGGGTGTTAGATTCAATTGATGATTTTTAATATCTATATTTATTGTTGTGAATCTCACCCCTTCTGCTTGAAAACGTTGCCCTTCCTATGGGTAACTTGCAGGTGACCCTGAGTAGTTGGTGGTGGCTCAAAGTCGTGTCTAGGGCTCTGATACGTGGGATGGGATTTATCTTTATTGTTATTGTTGCTTTTCCTTTCAATGTATCAAATTTTGGAACTTGTGGTGTGGAGCCTTTTATTGTCTTTGAACAATGTTGATGAATTATGCTAAGGCCTTTAATGCCGTAGGATGTTGTTGGATTGAAAACTATTCCGCTGCTATGTTTTCATATTTTATCAAGTGGTTTGATTAAATAGTTTTATTTTCTATTTAAGAATTTTGAAATGACGTGTAGCATACCCGTTTGGTGAAATACTCTGATGATTATTGTTATTTATTTACTTTTGGGTAACGGGGTGTTACACCTTCCATAAACTGTGATTGCACTTTCATTGACAACACCATTTTCCACATCACCTCAGTGTATCTCTCTCCCCTCTATTTTATAATTCCATTCCATACTTATTATAAGAAGAAAATAAAACATAAAAGACAATACAATTATTAATCGTTTTTTTAAGAAACATTCATAAATTGTTTAATTTTTTAAATACTTTTTTTGGTATCATTTACTAAAATATTACTGTAGTTAGTGGAGTGATTCAGTGAGATGAAATTCAATAAATAAAAATATATTAGTGAAAAAATAATAAATGTTGCATTGGTATATAAACGACAATTATTTTAAACATGCACATATACCATTAAATTTGAGTCCATATCCATTAAATAACGAGTAGTATTTAATATTTATGCATTGAACTTTATTGTAATTAATTTCATCAAACGAAATATTTGTTCGGCTATAGAAAAGCAAAGTCTTTCTACTTTATAAATATTACTATTTTATTTATAAAAAAAATAGTTATGCGGGTCAGATGGGATAATTGTGGTCCATATTGGCTAACCTTAATGGATAGTGGGTTAAACCCTAAATTTGACCTGAAATTTTAAGATGAAGTCCTATATTTTATTCGGATTGACGAGGTGACTCATATGGCTTAAAAAAACCACTAATATAAAAAAAATAAAAGAGCCAAGTGAATAACGTACAATGCGAGTAGTTGAGTAAGATTTCCTAACTCTTCTGGAAGTTCCTCTGATAAAGCATTGATTCCAAATGACCTAAATAGAATAAATATATATAAGATTATAATAAAGTGATTTTTCCTAACATTAAATAGAAAAAATATTAAGAACTTACATGTAACTTATACGAGTCAGTATTCCAATGGTTGAAGGTAGAGAGCCTCTTGAGTAATTTTTGCCAAGCTCCCTGTTTAAAATTTATGGAAACTTAGCAGAATTAAATAATATAGGATAGGATGCCATAAAATTTATATGGTTATTAGGGGAAATTGTAACAATTAATGGAAAATGATAGAAGAAAGCATACAAATTTTCTAGGTAAGTAAGAGTCCATAGCTCTTGTGGAATTTCACCAAACCACATCCATCATTGCTTTTATAAATATTCCTGTGTCATTCATTTCATGGAAGGAGGAAAATTTAGTCAGGGAAAAAAATGGAGAAAGGGATTGCTAAGGTAATTTTTTATGTACAAATGGAAAGAAGTTGGAGTTAAGATCCTCTCATTTCTTTCATTTGAAAAGATAAATACACATAAAATTTTAAAAAAAGTAAAATATAATTAATGATGGTGGGATCCACCATCTATTTTTTGTATCCATCTCTCTCCAAATTGCAAACTCCATTTATTTTGCCAAATGGATAGGATCTTAACCCGAAATTGGATACAATGTCTAAGCGGCATATATAGTACAAATGGAGTAATGGTTTCCAATTTTTTTTTTACATAAAGGTCTTTTTCAACAAGAACACACGCGCGCGCGGGCGCACACACACACACATATATATATATTTAAAAGGTCGCCCACTAATGAAATGGATTAGAGCGAAAGAGGATATATTCTCACAATGTGACAAACCAATGTTTGATTTTTAAGTGACAAAATACTCATTTGCTTAGTGTCTAACATACATCATATAGAATTACTTTCAATTGAGGAAACTTATGATTTTTTCTTTTGTTAATTTTGTCTTATTTTCTCTAGACGCATTTGAAAGGTCTCTATCTAAATTTCGCTTTAGACTTAAAAATACATTGGACCGGCCCTGCCCTCTGTCCTTGTATACCATGTATCCTTCAACTGTCTTTATATGCATGATCTTTTGCTATTTGGTTAGCCTGCAAAGTGATCAAAATGTTATTGTTGATCCTTTTGAAGGTAAGTGATATATATTTCAATTTTAATTAAGCCAACACAACACTACTAATCTTTCTAAATATGAACCCTATACAACAAGAGCTCTCAACTCGATATTCTCAAAATGGAGATTATCAGCTGATAAGATAAAGTGAACCATCAGCGAAAATATTTGTAGCGGGACAGCTTTAGAGCCAATTGATATCACTGTTAAAACCGTGATGCCTTCCATAAACTGTGATTGCACTTTCATTGACAACACCATTTTCCACATCACCTCAGTGTATCTCTCTCCCCTCTATTTTATAATTCCATTCCATACTTATTATAAGAAGAAAATAAAACATAAAAGACAATACAATTATTAATCGTTTTTTTAAGAAACATTCATAAATTGTTTAATTTTTTAAATACTTTTTTTGGTATCATTTACTAAAATATTACTGTAGTTAGTGGAGTGATTCAGTGAGATGAAATTCAATAAATAAAAATATATTAGTGAAAAAATAATAAATGTTGCATTGGTATATAAACGACAATTATTTTAAACATGCACATATACCATTAAATTTGAGTCCATATCCATTAAATAACGAGTAGTATTTAATATTTATGCATTGAACTTTATTGTAATTAATTTCATCAAACGAAATATTTGTTCGGCTATAGAAAAGCAAAGTCTTTCTACTTTATAAATATTACTATTTTATTTATAAAAAAAATAGTTATGCGGGTCAGATGGGATAATTGTGGTCCATATTGGCTAACCTTAATGGATAGTGGGTTAAACCCTAAATTTGACCTGAAATTTTAAGATGAAGTCCTATATTTTATTCGGATTGACGAGGTGACTCATATGGCTTAAAAAAACCACTAATATAAAAAAAATAAAAGAGCCAAGTGAATAACGTACAATGCGAGTAGTTGAGTAAGATTTCCTAACTCTTCTGGAAGTTCCTCTGATAAAGCATTGATTCCAAATGACCTAAATAGAATAAATATATATAAGATTATAATAAAGTGATTTTTCCTAACATTAAATAGAAAAAATATTAAGAACTTACATGTAACTTATACGAGTCAGTATTCCAATGGTTGAAGGTAGAGAGCCTCTTGAGTAATTTTTGCCAAGCTCCCTGTTTAAAATTTATGGAAACTTAGCAGAATTAAATAATATAGGATAGGATGCCATAAAATTTATATGGTTATTAGGGGAAATTGTAACAATTAATGGAAAATGATAGAAGAAAGCATACAAATTTTCTAGGTAAGTAAGAGTCCATAGCTCTTGTGGAATTTCACCAAACCACATCCATCATTGCTTTTATAAATATTCCTGTGTCATTCATTTCATGGAAGGAGGAAAATTTAGTCAGGGAAAAAAATGGAGAAAGGGATTGCTAAGGTAATTTTTTATGTACAAATGGAAAGAAGTTGGAGTTAAGATCCTCTCATTTCTTTCATTTGAAAAGATAAATACACATAAAATTTTAAAAAAAGTAAAATATAATTAATGATGGTGGGATCCACCATCTATTTTTTGTATCCATCTCTCTCCAAATTGCAAACTCCATTTATTTTGCCAAATGGATAGGATCTTAACCCGAAATTGGATACAATGTCTAAGCGGCATATATAGTACAAATGGAGTAATGGTTTCCAATTTTTTTTTTACATAAAGGTCTTTTTCAACAAGAACACACGCGCGCGCGGGCGCGCACACACACACATATATATATATATTTAAAAGGTCGCCCACTAATGAAATGGATTAGAGCGAAAGAGGATATATTCTCACAATGTGACAAACCAATGTTTGATTTTTAAGTGACAAAATACTCATTTGCTTAGTGTCTAACATACATCATATAGAATTACTTTCAATTGAGGAAACTTATGATTTTTTCTTTTGTTAATTTTGTCTTATTTTCTCTAGACGCATTTGAAAGGTCTCTATCTAAATTTCGCTTTAGACTTAAAAATACATTGGACCGGCCCTGCCCTCTGTCCTTGTATACCATGTATCCTTCAACTGTCTTTATATGCATGATCTTTTGCTATTTGGTTAGCCTGCAAAGTGATCAAAATGTTATTGTTGATCCTTTTGAAGGTAAGTGATATATATTTCAATTTTAATTAAGCCAACACAACACTACTAATCTTTCTAAATATGAACCCTATACAACAAGAGCTCTCAACTCGATATTCTCAAAATGGAGATTATCAGCTGATAAGATAAAGTGAACCATCAGCGAAAATATTTGTAGCGGGACAGCTTTAGAGCCAATTGATATCACTGTTAAAACTGTGATGCCTTCCATAAACTGTGATTGCACTTTCATTGACAACACCATTTTCCACATCACCTCAGTGTATCTCTCTCCCCTCTATTTTATAATTCCATTCCATACTTATTATAAGAAGAAAATAAAACATAAAAGACAATACAATTATTAATCGTTTTTTAAGAAACATTCATAAATTGTTTAATTTTTTAAATACTTTTTTTGGTATCATTTACTAAAATATTAATGTAGTTAGTGGAGTGATTCAGTGAGATGAAATTCAATAAATAAAAATATATTAGTGAAAAAATAATAAATGTTGCATTGGTATATAAACGACAATTATTTTAAACATGCACATATACCATTAAATTTGAGTCCATATCCATTAAATAACGAGTAGTATTTAATATTTATGCATTGAACTTTATTGTAATTAATTTCATCAAACGAAATATTTGTTCGGCTATAGAAAAGCAAAGTCTTTCTACTTCATAAATATTACTATTTTATTTAAAAAAAATAGTTATGCGGGTCAGATGGAATAATTGTGGTCCATATTGGCTAACCTTAATGGATAGTCGGTTAAACCCTAAATTTGACCTGAAATTTTAAGACTGAAGTCCTATATTTTATTCGGATTGACGAGGTGACTCATATGGCTTAAAAAAACCACTAATATAAAAAAAATAAAAGAGGCAAGTGAATAACGTACAATGCGAGTAGTTGAGTAAGATTTCCTAACTCTTCTGGAAGTTCCTCTGATAAAGCATTGATTCCAAATGACCTAAATAGAATAAATATATATAAGATTATAATAAAATGATTTTTCCTAACATTAAATAGAAAAAATATTAAGAACTTACATGTAACTTATACGAGTCAGTATTCCAATGGCTGAAGGTAGAGAGCCTCTTGAGTAATTTTTGCCAAGCTCCCTGTTTAAAATTTATGGAAACTTAGCAGAATTAAATAATATAGGATAGGATGCCATAAAATTTATATGGTTATTAGGGGAAATTGTAACAATTAATGGAAAAGGATAGAAGAAAGCATATAAATTTTCTAGGTAAGTATAAGAGTCCATAGCTCTTGTGGAATTTCACCAAACCTCATCCATCATTGCTCTTATAAATATTCCTGTGTCATTCATTCCATGGAAGGAGGAAAATTTAGTCAGGGAAAAAAATGGAGAAAGGGATTGCTAAGGTAATTTTTTATGTACAAATGGAAAGAAGTTGGAGTTAAGATCCTCTTATTTCTTTCATTTGAAAAGATAAATACACATAAAATTTAAAAAAAAAGTAAAATATAATTAATGATGGTGGGATCCACCATCTATTTTTTGTATCCATCTCTCTCCAAATTGCAAACTCCATTTATTTTGCCAAATGGATAGGATCTTAACCCGAAATTGGATACAATGTCTAAGCGGCATATATAGTACAAATGGAGCAATGGTTTCCAATTTTTTTTTTTACATAAAGGTCTTTTCCAACAAGAACACACGCGCGCGCACACACACACATATATATTTAAAAGGTCGCCCACTAATGAAATAGATTATAGCAAAAGAGGATATATTCTCACAATGTGACAAACCAATATTTGATTTTTAAGTGACAAAATACTCATTTGCTTAGTGTCTAACATACATCATATAGAATTACTTTCAATTGAGGAAACTTATGATTTTTTCTTTTGTTAATTTTGTCTTATTTTCGCTAGACGCATTTGAAAGGTCTCTATCTAAATTTCGCTTTAGACTTAAAAATACATTGGACCGGCCCTGCCCTCTGTCCTTGTATACCATGTATCCTTCAACTGTCTTTATATGCATGATCTTTTGCTGTTTGGTTAGCCTGCAAAGTGATCAAAATGTTATTGTTGATCCTTTTGAAGGTAAGTGATATATATTTCAATTTTAATTAAGCCAACACAACACTACTAAAAAAAGTAAAATATAATTAATGACGGTGGGATCCACCATCTATTTTTTTTATCCATCTCTCTCCAAATTGCAAACTCCATTTATTTTGCCAAATTGATAGGATCTTAACCCAAAATTGGGTACAATGTCTAAGCGGCATATATAGTACAAATGGAGCAATGGTTTCAATTTTTTTTTTTTACATAAAGGTCTTTTCCAACACGAACACGAGCGCGCGCGTTCACACATAGACACACACACACACACACACACACACACACACATATATATATATATATATATATATTTAAAAGGTCGCCCACTAATGAAATGGATTATAGCAAAAGAGGATATATTCTCACAATGTAACAAACCAATGTTTGATTTTTAACTGACAAAATACTCATATTTATTTAGTGTCTAACATACATCATATAAAATTAGTTTCAATTTAGAGAACTTATGAATTTTTTTTTATTAATTTTATCTATTCTCTCTAAACGCACTAAAATGCCAATATTTAAATTTCGTTTTAAAGCTAAAAAGAGTTCAAAATAAATATGTAAATCTATGATATGTTTAATGTGTATCATCGATGCACATAAGGTTATAAGAGATTCCTTTAAAAATAAAAAAAAGTTTATAAGAGATCTCACAATTGCATGGTTTTTGGCGGATGGAGCAAGACTGCGAATTTGCATGAAGATGTCATAATTAATTGTTGAGGTAGTTTTATTTTTTTGGTGCAATTGTTGAGGTAGTTTTATTGGGAGTTGAGATCATCTCTATTTATAAAAATAAATGGAGATTGTAATTATGAACGAAATAGACACAATAAATATGTGATGAGTTTTATTATTAAATGAATTCCACTATGATTAATTATTTTCAAAATTTTTTATGTTGTTATCGAAATGGATAAGTTAAAAAAACGAAGAGGATCTCAACTCGTTCTATCGTGCTCACTGTATCCTCCTTTGCTTATAAATTTCGATTGATTTAAACGTGCAAGGTTTAATGCTTAAATAATTTATTGGTTTGTGACTAATTCATTGATGAAGTTTACGTCGTAATCAGGTGTATTATATATTAAAATTCCTCAAATCTAAAATTATTAAATTCCTCAAATCTAAAATTAGTAAAATGGTTTTTTCTTTTAACATACTCCATGAGAAAATGGTTCTTTTATAGATTTAGATGAACAGATACGGGTCAAAAGATATATGTATCGTTTGTAGGTACTCATGTATATTACTCTATCCGTCCTTGTATATAAGTACATTTCTTTTGTATTTTTCATATTTTTTAAGAAAGTTGTTAGTGCAATTAATATGTTTATTTTGTATGTTAATATTACCAAATTATCAATTGTTTATATGTGTATTAAATTTGACTTTCCATGTCCTCGTGAGCTTAGCTCAGTTGGTTAGGACAATGTATAATATATGCAAGGATATGCAAGGTTCGGTGTTCAAATCTCGGACACAACCGAGAGAAAAAAAAATACATCTAGTAATTTGAAAAGGGGATTATATTTAGAAAAAAAATTTAGTCAATATATAACGTGCTTAGATATAGAGACGGAGATAGTATATCGTGTGAGTTGTGCAATAATCTTGTGCTTTAAGATGTTTTTGTTTTAGTTAATATTTATTTTTGGTTTTTAAAAAAATAGTTTGTAGTAGGTACGAGTTGTGGGGTTGGAAAACCGTTACTGTATGACGATTAATTTCAGTTATAATCCCGGTTTGTGTTACACACTAATTTCTTTTGCAATCCTGATTTCGTTCCTCCGTTGGGTTCACTGGGTTGTGCTTCTGGTGTTTATCCTCTCTATGCATATGGTTTCATTCAACTGGATTTCGGTCTAGTATGTTTTTACCATATTTTGTTACTACTCGTTGTAATACCCGTTTAGGGATGATGTATACGTGGTTTTTTTTTTTTTTTTTTGGTTACAGATGTATACGTGGTTGCTAGTCAGGTTAATGTCCTCCAACTTTTTGTTTATTTAATATATTTTCTTTGCTTAAAAACAAATTGCCTAGAATCTATCAGACGGGTGGGTCAAGAACCCAAATCCATTTTTCTTTCTCATTATTTTGGTGAGATGGAAGATTTTTAGGAGTATTATCCACTAAAAATTATTCAATAATTTTTTTTTTGTGAAGAATCAAATTCACAAGTGTGTGATAAATTTGATATTTTTTGTGGGGGAAGTGTGAGATAAATTGATGAATGAATGTTTGATCATATAATATAGAAAAATATATTTGTAGTGTGCTTTAATAGTTTTCAAAATAAATTAAAAAAACAAAATACAATGTAAATAAAAAACAATAATAGTTTGTAAATGTTGACGTGTTTTTTATTTTCGGAAATATAATGATATAATTTTGAAATTTTTGTTTGATGAATGTGAGCATTTTATCACTTTGACATCAATGTATATTTTTATAAGAAAATTTATGGCCCCAAATAATAATTAGTTATATTGAATCCGTCAATAGTGAAAAAAATTGTTCATTTTTTCATTCACTTTTTTACAGTCATTGAATAAAATGTGTGCGAGTGAGCATGCGAGTGTGCGTGCAAGCATGTTGGTATTATTATATGATCGAAAATTTATAGCATGTTGTTATAATAAAAATTGTTTGATGTTTCGTATAATATTTACTAATGTTGAGCGATAATTGTTTCATATCTTTGGTAAGTAGAAGATTCTGCAACCTTCTTAGAGAATTCAGCTTCAACCACATAACTTCTACATCTTCTTCTTACTATGCGACTGATCTTGTAACGCGAAAAGCTTGGAATGTGGAGTTTTCGATGAACGAAGTAATCTATCCGTTGAACGAGTTATTCTTCCCAGCATGACTGATGTTGTCATTTCTTCATCTTTACGTTTTCTGGATGTTGATGTCATTTCTTCAAAACTGAATAAATATATGATCACAAGACTAAATCTATAATGTTTGGCGCACACACATTGAAGTACTACTTCTTTTAATAATTAAAACAAAATTGATTTAACATTTTAAGGAAAAGTGCCTAATCATAATATATTAGGTCTTGTGATCATACAAAACTATCTCATTGGTAACAAGGAAATGATTCAGAATAAGATTATAATCATGCATTAGACAAATCCATTTTGATACCAAACCAAACTTTTTTTTTTTGAGAGAAAATAGCTTATAGCTTTTCATTAAAAATCAAGTCGAGATACAAAGAGGTACATCATCAAAAATATGGGGACTAGCTAGGGAAATGACCTCTCGAGCAAGAGTATGAGCGACCACATTCGCTTGTCTCCGACTAAACTCCACCTTAGAATTTTCAAAACAATCATTGCAATTCTTCCTACATTCATCCATTATAGCTCCAAACTCGGATATATCATTCCCGCCCTTATTGAAATAATCCACAACTTTCTTGGCATCCAACTCAAAATCTACATTCGAAAGTTGTAATTCTCGCACCCATTGAATAGCATGGTAAAGACCCAATGCTTCGCCTACATCCGAAGAGCAAACGGGAATCGACCACAATGTTTTAGCTTTGATAAAATTCCTGTATTCATCTCTAATACACAGCCCAAAACCAACACAATTCAATGCTTCCGAAAATGATGCATCGACATTGCATTTTAACCTTCCTTGGTGCGGTTTCAGCCATTTGCATTGAACTGGCAGTGCTACTGTTGCTGCAGAATCTGTCATGACAAGAGCTGCAAAATCTGTCATGACAGCAGTAGTATGTGGTGCATCTGCAGCTCCAGCATCCCCACTTATTTGCTTCTTACAATTTGCGAAATTCCAGTTCTGCAGCAATTACTTCGCGCGCTCAACAATAACCTGCCCAGTGTCCGTAACATTCTCCCAAACACGTAAATTACGGCTTTTCCAAACACTCCACAATAAAGTTGCAATTTGTTCTGCTTGGCCTTGTGGCATCTCTTGTAAGAGTGAAAATAATTTCAGCTGTGGTACTGCTTTTCTGCATAACAGAAATCACTTTGCTCAATAACAAACTCTGTTTCCACACAATTCTCGCCCTCGGGCAGTCGAAAAACACGACTCGTGTCTTCATAACTTTCGTCAGACATAGCACATAACGAAGTACAGTTCACCCCTTTGTCCAACAATCTTGCTCGCGTCGGCAGGCAGCCCTGACAAATTCTCCATAATAAATTCTTCACTTTCGGCGGTACTTTAAGCTTCCAAATACTACCCCAATTTCCTGTCCAGTATAAGAGTGAATTGTTTGCTATATTTTCCATACACAAGCGATACGCACTTTTAACTGAATATTGTCCATTCTTCTCTAATCTCCAAATTAATTGGTCTTCCTCCACCTGCCTAAAAATAGGAGTTCTGAGGATATCCTGCACCACATTTTGATCAAAATAATCACTAATCAAAGGATAGTTCCAAGTACTGTCATTATGATCAATCAGAGAATTAATTACTCTTGAGTGTTGAATGACATCACTTGATTGTCCAACACATGAGATACATCCCCCATGACTTAACCACGGCGCCTCAAAAATTGGGATGTTTATACCATTTCCAATTTTCCATCTAGCTCCTGAGCGGACAATCCTCCTCGCACTGAAAATACTTCGCCAAACGAAACTAGGATTATGGCCTAATTTCACATAAATGTAATCTTTACGAGGGAAATATCGAGCCTTAATTTTTTTTTAACCAAACACTCAGGTTGAGTTTGAAATTTCCATCCCTGCTTGCCTAACATCGCCAAATTAAAAGTTGTTAAGTCTCTAAAACCCATCCCTCCTTTTGTCTTATGAACCGTGAGCTTATCCCAAGAAAGCCAGTGAATGCCTCTGCTACTACTACCTCCATTTCCCCACCAGAAGCCATTGATAATTTTCTCAATAGAATCAATAAGGTTTGAAGGCAATAAGAAAATACTCATGACATAAGATGGAATCGCTTGCAGCACAGATTTAATCATCACCTCCCTACCAGCTTTCGACAAACATTTGCTACTCCACGAACTAATCTTTTGCCACACTCTGTCTTTAATATAACTAAAAGTTGCTTTCTTATATTCCTTACCTTCTCCTTTTCCAACAAGTAATATAAACTGTTCTTTTCTCAAATATTCTCTCCTCCTAAACCCCTTACAAAGTTTTCACTATTACCTTCTCCTTTTACAACAACCTTAGAAGGAAAACATATGTTTTTGTTGACGTTAAATAGCCCTTGTACCGCTCCTCTTATATCAATATAATTCATTTTTGCGTTCAAAAAACAAATCTTAACAACATCTTCAAATTACCTTGTTGAGGAACCAAGTGTAATTTTACGTCTCTTTGAATAAAGGATACTACTATATGGTATTTAAAGGCGGAGTTTACATTGTGTGTGTGATTGTCTTATCATTGACTAGACACTCATAATAGGTTGATTCACACATCAGATATGTCGATAGATTTTCATTTCAAGAAGTGAAGTATATTTCAAGTGTGTTTACTTAACTTCGATGGTTGAAGCTTCTTATATTAGAGTTGAGGGAGAATTTCATTTTGTTTTAGGAAGACTCATATTATTATTGGACACATGTCCCTATTCATATTATTAATGTTGTAGTATGACTTTAGAATGTTCAAATCTGATTCACTTCATCTTTACGAAGAAGATTGATACTTGCACATCTTTGTTATGGTCACAACCCGAAATTAAAATGATTTGTGATACATTCTCAGCAGTCATACATGAGTGAGTTAATTCTAACTGATTATTTTGATGAGAACGAACAAAAGTAGATGAGAGAAGAGTAATTATCAATTTTTATTTTTATTTAAAAAAAACGTGGGCTTATGGATTCAGTAAAATGAGTTAAATATGTTTTTTAGTCCTTAAATAAAATCATATTTTTTAGTCCCTGTAATATTTTTTACCATTTTTAGGGACAAAAAATGCTAACAAATTTTTTGCAAGGACTATAAATGTTGATAGAAAATTTTAAAGGGATTAAAAGTGCTGACAGAAGATTTTACAGTAGCTAAAAAATACGATTTTATTTTATAAGAATTAAAAATAAAATTATGAGTATTTATAGGGATCAAAAACATTTAATCCTAGTAAAATTGAGTTGATCTATAATTTGGCAATGACTGTATCCTGTTAATTTATTTAAGGTTAAATGGGTCTTTTAAATCATATTTAATTACGTTTTACGTATTAGATCAATAAATTTTTACATTCCATTTTAGTTTCTTTAAGTTGCAAACACTAAACACCTTTGCCTCTTAATTTTATTTGTCTATTTAGGTTCCTTAAATTACAAACATTATACATTTTTCCTTAAAAAAAAAAAACATTATACATTTTAATCCATTGAGTTACAAACTCAAACTATTAAAACTAACACACAATGGAGACATGGACATAAAGACAAGAAAATATTTAAAGTATAAAATTAAAAGAAGCAAAGAAACAGGAACAATTTAAAAAGAAAAGCAAAATTAAATAATGTATACCTGATCGCTATGGATGGATTGCGATGCAAAAGTGTGTTGTTACAAATTGCAAGTATGCATCCATTTTTAAACTCTTAAGTGAGCTTTTGTATATTGCAATTGCAAGTTTTAAAATTTCCTTTTTTAAAAAATAAAATAAAATAAAATTCTACATTCTTTGAACTTAACCACATAATATAAAAATATCTATTTTTTCCATAATGAAAAATTCACAAAATGAATGTCCAGCAAGTAAAACTTATCTTGCTGATTCCTTAACGAGGGAGAATGGTAAAGGTATGAGTCATGGGTGAAGAGTTTAACTCCTTTGTTCCATAAAGAGAAAGAAGGTGAGAATAAAAGAACTGAGACAAGAGGAAGAAGGTGGTGTAGCTAGCTTTTTATTGACAATTTCCTCCTCCTTGTACATTGGTATAGGGTTTGGTATAACTAAATTTATAGATACATTTCTTCTATGTACATAACAAACTTTGACCATAGAGTAAGACCGACCATAGGGAAATAATAAAGTTCAATTTATGATAGCTTGTAAATTTGGTGAACAAATAAAGCTTTGTTAGGAAAAGGTTCAAAACTTAAAAGCAAGTGAATTAATTGGAAGTTTTTTTTACCGTTCAAACAAAAATAAAGGAAAGCGTACAAAAAATTTTCACATGATGAAACTTTAGGAATGGTAAAATAAAATAAAAAAATTGATTAGTACAACTCCACTAGGGAAAAAAAGGAAAGAAGAAAGAGCCATGTTTTTTGGTACATATGAAAGAGTACACACAAGATAATTGTTATTTATGTGCCCAAAATTTGCAAAATGAGAACGTTACTCATGTTTTCTACTATGTTCTTGTGTAAAAAAGATAGGTGGGGTGATGAAAATTGTGGTGTATGTTTGGTATATTTTTGGTGGAGTCCAAATTGAATCAAGATATGTAGAATCGATTTTGAGATGTTTGATTGTTTTCGAGTATAATTAATTTGACTCTAAAATCCATTTTAATTTGAAGTTGGAACTTGAACATTATAATTTTAAAATTGATTTTTACACTTTTTATTATACAATTTACATTCAAATTATTTTTTATCAAAATCAATTCTAACGAATCAATTTATTTGAAAATAACTTTTACCACCACAAAACCAAACACACATTTATACACTTTGTGGGACATCTTACTAATTTGGTTTAAATTCTGTTTTGACACCCCTCCCCCTAGTTCAAGTGACAACAAACTTGAAATAAGTGAGATACTTTCTCTCATTTTTACTCTCACTATCTTAATTGAAAATTTTACAGATTAAAAAAAAAAAGCTCTTATTTTATAATTATCAATTAATTAGACTACTACTTTTAATTGAAAATAAAGTCATCCTTATTAGAGTATGGACAACATTATTACATTCTCTTGCTGAACTAAAATACAACCTCGTTTTTTTTTTTGTTTTTTTTGTATCATTCATGATTTTGGTCCCTTTAGTTATAAATCAACGATATCGAATGCTAACTTTTCAAACAACAAATTGAGGAATTCAAAATACAATTTACATAGGTACTAAAAACTGTCATGTTAAAGAGTATTCAAGAAGACGATCAAGTAAGTAATTATTGCTTTTTTAGCACCAAGGATCAAAATAACTTCATCCATGTTTGAAGTTAGTTTATTTTCTAGTATGTAAATTTAGATTCAAACTTCATACAAAGCAGTTGATTTTTTTTATACGCAAGAGTTGAAGATCGAACATCTGATCACATACTTAAGGGCCTCAAATCTCTCATCACTTGTTTTACAATGTCGGTTTACATCAAT